>NC_057799.1:205905673-206122261 GCF_018294505.1 Triticum aestivum
TACGTGACACAAGTGAAACATCGCAAAATAGAGCAAATTTTGTAGTGCTCTCGTGATCTCGATAGGGCATGATCTTGATGTACCATGAACTTTGTTAATATAGTGGAATCATATGGTGTTCTTCCCTCTCTATCCTTGTCGTGATGAATTGAGTCTAGCTCTTTGAGGTTTTGTTATGTTGGATTGAAAATTCGATTTGAGCTTACTTGATGTATTTCTTGCATGTGGGTACGTGTGGTGACAATGGGGTATTCTATTAAGTCACTTGTTATATGTTTTGGTAATCAACTATTGGATACCCATGGTGACATTGGGGTAATCTAGCAATAGAGGGTGATACACGTTTTCGTTCTACTTTCTCCAGTGAAAACTCTAGAGTGAGTCTTTGTTACACGTCGAGGGATTGTTTTATGATTCAATTATGTTAGCACTATTGAGAGATTGCATTAGTGAAAGTATGAACCCTAGGCGTTGTTTCTAAGCATTGACATACCGTTTTGCTCGGTGTTTGCTACTTGTTACCTTGCTGTTTTTATTTATTCGGATTATAAAAATACATTTCTACTATCTGTATTAGACGTGTATCAACATTTCTTTGCCAAACTAGTGCACTTCTACAATTGACAATCGTATTGGTTGTGTTGGGGACACAAGAGACTCTTTGCATTTTGATTGTGAGGTTGTTTGAGAGAGATCATCTTCATCCTACACGTCCAACGGATTGATAAACCTTAGGTCATCCAGTTGACGGAAATTTGTTGCTATCGTACAAAACTCTACGCTTGGAAGCCCAACGGAGTCTACAACAATAAAGTTATGCAGTAGACATTGCTACTTCTTAAGCTTGCGTTGGATTTTCCCTTGAAGAGGAAAGGGTGATGCAGCAAAGTAGAGTAAGTATTTCCCTCAGTTTTGAGAACCAAGGTATCAATCCAGGAGGAGACAACGCGCAAGCCACCGAATACCTGCACAGACAAACACCAACTTGCACCCAACGCGATAAAGGGGTTGTCAATCCCTTCATGGTTATTTGCAATGTGAGATCTACAGAGATGGATAAACGGTAAAGTAACATTTTTGGTATTTTTGGTTTATGGAACGGAAAGTAAAAGATTGCAAGGAAAGTAAATAGGAAACTAAAATTTTAGATCAGAAACTTATATGATGGAAAATAGACCCGGGGGCCATAGGTTTCACTAGAGGCTTCTCTCAAGATAGAAATTATTACGGTGGGTGAACAAATTACTGCCGAGCAATTGATAGAAAAGCGCAAAGTTATGACGATATCTAAGGCAATGATCATGAACATAGGCATCATGTCCGTGTAAAGTAGACCGTAATGATTCTGCATCTACTACTATTACTCCACACATGGACGGCTATCCAGCATGCATCTAGAGTATTAATTTCATAAAGAACGGAGTGACGCTTTAAGCAAAATGACATGATGTAGAGGAATTAACTCAAGCAATATGATGGAATCCCATCTTTTTATCCTCGATGGCAACAATACAATACGTGCCTTGCTGTCCCTACTGTCACAGGGAAAGGACATCGCAAGATTGAACCCAAATCTAAGCACTTCTCCCGTTGCAAGAAAAACCAATCTAGTTGGCCAAACCAAATAAATAGTTTGAAGAGACTTGTAAAGATATCAAATCATGCATATAAGAATTCAGGGAAGATTCAAATAATATTCATAGATAACGGATCATAAATCCACAATTCATCGGATCTCGGCAAACACACCCCAAAAGAGTATTACATCGAAGGGTGATGCATATAAGAATCCCTTCACGGTTATTTGCAAAGTGAGATATGATAGAGAGGGATAAACAGAAAAGTAATGTTTTTGATATTTTTTGGTTTATGGAACGGAAAGTAAAAGATTGCAAAGAAAGTAAATAGGAAACTAAAATTGTAGATCGAAAACTTATATGATGGAAAGTAGACACGGGGGCCATAGGTTTCACTAGAGGCTTCTCTCAAGATAGAAAATATTACGGTGGGTAAACAAATTACTGTCGAGCAATTGACAGAAAAGTGCAAAGTTGTGACGATATCTAAGGCAGTGATCATGAATATAGGCATCACGTCCGTATCAAGTAGACCGACTCTTGCCTGCATCTTCTACTATTACTCCACACGTCGACCGACTCCTGCCTGCATCTAGAGTATTAAGTTCATAGAACAGAGTAACGCATTAAGTAAGATGACATGATGTAGCGGGATAAACTCAAGCAATATGATGAAAACCCCATCTTGTTATCCTCAATGGAAACAATACAATACGTGTCGGTTCTCCTTCTGTCACTGGGATACAATGGCAACAATACAATACATCTTGTCTCGGTCATGTCTACATTGTTCTCGAACCCGTAGGGTCTGCATGCTTAACGTTCGATGACGATATAGTATTATATGAGTTATGTGATTTGGTGACCGAATGTTATTCGGAGTCCCGGATGAGATCACAGACATGACGACGAGTCTTGAAATGGTCGAGAGGTAAAGATTGATATATAGGACGATGGTATTCGTACACCGGAAATGTTCCGGAGGGTACCGGGTACATATAGGGTCACCGGAAGGAGTTCCAGGAACCCCCCCGGCAAAGATATTGGCTTAATGGGCCAAGGGAGGGACAGACCAGCCCACAAGGGGCTGGTGCGCCCCTCCACCAGGCCGGCCAGGCCTAGGGAAAGGAAAGGGGGGAGGGTGTCGATGTCAAAACCGACGGATCTCGGGTAGGGGGTCCCGAACTGTGCGTCTAAGGTCGATGGTAACAGGAGACGGGGGACACAATGTTTACCCAGGTTCGGGCCCTCTCTATGGTGGTGATACCCTACTTCCTGCTTGATTGATCTTGATGGACATGAGTATTACAAGAGTTGATCTACCACGAGACCTTAATGGCTAAAACCCTAGAAGTGTAGCCTACATGACTATATATCTTTCCGGACTAAGCCCTTCGGTTTATATAGACACCGGAGGGGACTAGGGTCGTACAAAGTCGGTTACAAAGAAAGGAATCTTCATATTTGGTCGCCAAGCTTGCCTTCGACGCCAAGGAGAGTCCCATCCGGACACGGGAGAGAGGCTTAGGTCTTTGTATCTTCACAGCCCACCAGTCCGGCCCATGGCTAATAGGCCGGACGCCCGAGGACCCCTTAGTCCAGGACTCCCTAAGTAGCCCCTGAACCAGACTTCAATGATTGTCTTCGACATTGCAAGGCGGGTTCCCCTTTCCGAATACTCCAGGATAGTGTTCGGACGCAACGAACGTGTCCGGATCTGCAACACAAGTACCACACACACAGTCGTAGAGAGTATAATATTCCACGAGTCCCATCCGCTGACAACTTTTCGCAAGATGACATCACGTCTGCCCGGTCATTATTTCAAACCATTTTTGTCTGTCGTTCCGCGTTTCGAGATGCGGTTTCCATTGGCACGTCTTGTCAAAGCAGAGATCGTGTCCCCTGATTGCGGGATTCTCATCAATACGGGCGTGGGTAATCCAACCGTGTCGTTTGCACAACCCTTGGGAATAGGCGAGTTTTAAGGCTAGTTGGGAGGCGTTCGATATTCACTGCCTTTATAAGGGGATAAGGATTCCCTTTCTTCACCCACGCCTTCTTTCTTCCTCTGCCCTTCCATTATCGAGCTCCAGCGCCCAAGTTCTCATCTCTTCCACCTCGAGCAAGCACTCAACCATGTCCGGATCTAGAGGGCAAGGCAAGTGGATGGCCTCCTCCGTTAAGGAGACGGACATCGCCGAGCTTCGGGAGGCCGGGTATCTGGCGCAAGAGATCGCCCACCGGCTTCCGGCCAAGGGGCAAGTCGTCCCTACACTAAGCCCAACGAGAGGGTGGTGTTCCTCCGTCATTTCGTCCGCGGCTTAGGGTTTCCACTCCACTCTTTCATCCGCGGACTGATGTTCTATTATGGGCTACATTTCCATGATCTAGCCCCGAACTCCTTCCTCAACATCTCGGCATTTATTGTCGTGTGTGAGGCCTTCTTCCGCATCCAACCCCACTTCGGACTGTGGCTCAAGATCTTCAACGTGAAGCCGAAGGTGGTGGATGGCCAGCACGCGGAGTGCGGAGGAGCCATGGTGAGCAAGATGCCCAACGTCATATGGCCCAAAGGCACGTTTGTGGAGACTGTCAAGGAGTGGCAGAAGCTGTGGTTCTATATCACAGAACCTCGCGACGCCACCTGGGCCACGGCTTCCGAATTCAAGTCCGGAGCTCCAATGCGGCTAACCTCCTGGATGGAGAAGGGCCCAAATTGGTCTTCATAGGATGAGCTGATGGCGTTGCAAACACGCATCCAAAGCATGGTGGATAAAAACATCAAGCTCATCGACGTGATCCAGGTGATGCTAGTTCGCCAGATCCTCCCCTGCCAGAGCCGAACCTCCCCTTTATGGGAATTCGATCCAGAGAAGCACCAAACCTTGGTGACGCTCTTCAGAGCCACTCACAAAGATGCCTGGAAGTTGCTCTTCATGGGCGACGAGAAGCCGCCGGCCATAGATTCATACCTCGGGCACGATCCTGCCCATCCTGCCAATGCGGTAAGTCCTTCACGTCTCAAGGCGTACCCTCTACTTGCTTGTTCAAGGAGAGTAACTAAACTTTACTCATTTATTCTTTCAGGTAGACAGAAAAAGCGGAGCGGATTCGTTGTCTGGCTCCGTTGCCCGAGGAACCAGTCATCCCGCTCTTGGCGAAGATGCTGGTCCCGGCGCCCTACCAGCCGCCGGAGAAGAAGGGCAAGAAGAAGGCCAAGGGGGGCCGGGGTGGCCTCCGCCGCAAGGGCGCTTCGGAAGTGATGTCCGAAGACAAGACCCACTCCTCTGACGCCGAATACGACGATGAGGAGGAGGAGGAGGAAAGCAACTCTCCCCCTGAGGGGGGAAGGAAGAAGAGGGCGGCCTCCACAAATTTGGAGGCGGAGGAGCCCAAGAGGGAGAAGCCCCCTCACGTGGATAACTCCGCATGGGATGTCGATAGCAGCCCAGAGCGGCGCCCCCGAAACAAGCCCATGGCCGCATCATAAGTACTAAAAATCCGTATACGTCCCTGTGTCCGGCCTTCCTGCTTCATGGTATTAATATATTATGCTATTACAGTCCGGCCCACGACAGCTCCCAGCGATCCTCATCAGGAGGTTCGCTAGATTCAAAGGCGATGGCCAGCGAGTCACCGCCGGCCACTCACTCTCCCACGGACAAGGGCAATGACGAGGTTGTGTCCCAAAGGACCTTCCCAGGCCAGGGAGAGGTTCAGGAGGCCCTTAGGGTGGCGCCAGAGGATGACTCCTCGGCCGCCGGGCACATGGGGGAGGAAGCTCCCAAGGAGACTGGCGATGGGGGCCATATCCAATTCGGCCCCCAGCCGAATGCCATTCCGGAGACCTACACGGCTCCGGAGTCAAGCGAGCAGTCTTCCCCGAAAGGAGGAGGGGTGCATGTTCCGCCGGTGACCTTTGTCCAACCAGAGGCACCGGATAATCTGCTGGAAGCGCTACGAGGCGCTTCCATTGTGGACGAACACCGTATCCTTATGGGTGCAGTGATCGAGAAGGTTCAGTCCGTCAAGAGCGGACTGACCGAAGCCTGCAGCAGCCTGCTGACAGGTTTTGAGGTAAGCGACGCAAGAGAGAAAATCCCCATATAGACAGTAGCCCTGAGACACTGTCCGGTGTTCGGAAAGAAAAGTCGGACAGAGGATCAATTAATTTTCGCAGGAAACTAACTAAATATGTCTTATATGAATAAGCATGCGTCGTTGCTGGCCGTGACCTCACACACTGCCGAAGTCTCCAGACTGAAGCTGAGACTGGAGCGGGCCGAGGAGGAGCTCGGCCAGGCGAGGAAGCGGCTAGAAGACCATCAAGGTATGTAATGACTTGCTATATACTCCCTCCGTTCCTTTATATAAGGTGTATTTGTTTTTTTGATAAAATTCCAGAATGTAAGGTGCATTTCTTCTAATTCCTCATAATTCCCTTCTTAGCCCTCCAGAAAAAGGAAAGTAACTCTCTCCTGATTGTCTGTATCTCTCCTTGTAGCAAAAGAAGGAAATTATATATATGTTGATTGTATGTATCTCTTACTTTCCTGGACTAACTCATTTACTTGCCACTAACAAATAAATTTGCCAAGGGTAATTTTGTCCTAACATGTCTATAATTATGTGCCTTGGTCACCGTGCCGAAAATAATACACCTTACATAAAGGAACGGAGGGAGTATTCGGAAAGAATAAATGATGTGTTTTGACCGTAGTGTCATGATATGTGTAGGAGCGACGACCGAGGTCGAGGCCCTTAAAAAGGCCCTGGCCGAAGCCGAGGAGAAAGCTCCCAAAGAGCAAGCCGCCCGTAAGAAGCTCAAGGCCAGGCTTAACGAGGTCCAGCAAGAGCTCCAAGACGCTGTGAAAAAGTGCGAGACCTTGGAGTGCGATGTTTCGGCTCGAGATACTGAACTCGCCAAGGCTCGGCAAAGCGCGGAAGAGGCCCGAGTTGAAGCCCAGGGCGCCCTCCAGGATATCCGGGAGGCCAAGAAGATTGCGGCGGGTAAGGCGTTTAGTATGCAAAGCAAGTATGTGAAGAAGAAGTATTTATTACTAGCCCGGATTCGGAGTTCTCTAGGGGCGTTTGTGGATCTGCCACGCAGTGTGTCCGATGCTGCGGAGTTCTTCCGAGCCGAAGAAGGGAGCTCAACGGAGAAGCTGTTCTGGTCGCAATATCTTGCGCCAGAACATTTGGTGCCCTTCAGCGATCAGCTAAAACAGCTGGTCGAGCTGCACAGGGTGGCCGAACTAGCCATGAAGGATTTGATAATCCGGCTGTGGCCTGCCGAAGCTATACCCAGCAGCTACTTCGGCCTCGTGAAGTGGCTGGTGAATGCCTGTCCTCGGCTGGACGTCGTCAAGCGGTCGTTCTGCATCGAGGGCGCGTGCCCGGCCTTCGCCCATGTCAAGGTGTGGTGGGCGAAGATGGACGCCGTCAAGCTAGCTACCGAGGGGCCGCCTGAGGGCAAGGAACACCACACGCCCGAGCGATATTTTGGAGACATCCTGGAGGGGTCTCGCATTGTGGCGACGCAATGTGCGAAAGACATTATCTTTGAATGAGTACCTTCATGTTTTCTCTGCCTCGTATGATAAAACAAAGTGGTTATGTAATATAGTGTTTGTTTTTTATAAAAAAATTACCTCCTATGCGGCCGTGTTGTATTAAAATCTGGGAGTTGGCCAGTCGTCAGTTTCTGCCCCCATGTAGGTAGTACGGGGGGGCTCGGGATGGAATCTAAACACTCTTGATCCAATTGTTTTGTCCTTGAATGAGGTGTTTAGCGCAACTAACCAGGCAATTAGACTATGGGCTTGAACACCCTTACTTAGCCATAGGAGTTTGACAATAAAAATATAGGCGCGACCCCTAGTATCCGAACTAAGATGCTGTAAACACCTCATCGGGTAAGTACCGATCCCTCTCATAATGTGGAAAAATCTCCAACGATTTGAGACCTTCGAAGAGTTGACCGGCTCCCGCCGCATCATTAAAGTCAGTTTTCGGCTTTCTCTACTAAGGTGCTCCTTCAGGTAAACCAGGGCAGAATCGCAGTACTTTTCCCTTTACTACCTTAGCCGATATAGCGGAACGTAAGGTAGCAAACATAGGAGCCTGGCAACCCAACTATTGACCAAAGACATGATTCGGAGCCAATGCATATAATGCTAAATTCGGGGTGTCGAACTATACTGTAAAAAGTGTTCGGACTTTGTTGCCGTAGTGCGGGGCGCTGTGAAGCTCCTGGCAAATTCAAACGTACCACAGTGTACGGGTGCTATTTTATAACGTTATCAACAGAAAAAGGGAAAACAGAAAAGGAGCACAGGTAATGAGCTAGGGCCGCAGAATTTGGGCCTGATACGTCCATTTTGCATCATGCTTTTATATCGATATTTATTGCATTATGGGATGTTATTACACATTATGTCACAATACTTATGCCTATTCTCTCTTATTTTACAAGGTTTACATAAAGAGGGAGAATGCCGGCAGTTGGAATTCTGGGCTGGAAAAGGAGCAAATATTATAGACCTATTTTGCACAACTCCACATGTCCTGAAACTCCATGGAAGTTGTTTTTGGAAATAATAAAAAATACCGAGCGAAGAAAATACCAGAGGGGGCCCACACCCTGGCCACGAGGGTGGGGGCGCGCCCCCTGCCTCGTGGGCCCCCTGGTGGCCCTCCGGTGCCCATCTACTGCTATATGAAGTCTTTCGTCCGAGAAAAAATCATAGGCAAGCTTTCGGGACGAGACTCCGCCGCCACGAGGCGGAACCTTGGCGGAACCAATCTAGGGCTCTGGCGGAGCTGTTCTGCCGGGGACACTTCCCTCCGGGAGGGGGAAATCATCGCCATCGTCATCACCAACGCTCCTCTCATCGGGAGGGGCCAATCTCCATCAACATCTTCACCAGCACCATCTCCTCTAAAACCCTAGTTCATCTCTTGTATCCAATCCTTGCCTCTAAGTCTGAGATTGGTACCTGTAGGTTGCTAGTAGTGTTGATTACTCCTTGTAGTTGATGGTAGTTGGTTTATTTGGTGGAAGATCATATGTTTAGATCCATTATGCATATTAATACCCCTCTGATTATGAACATGAATATGCTTTGTGAGTAGTTACGTTTGTTCTTGAGGACATGGGAGAAGTCTTGCTATTAGTAGTCATGTGAATTTGGTATTCGTTCGATATTTTGATGAGATGTATGTTGTCTCTCCTCTAGTGGTGTTATGTGAACGTCGACTACATGACACTTCACCATTGTTTGGGCCTAGAGGAAGGCATGGGAAGTAATAAGTAGATGATGGGTTGCTAGAGTGACAGAAGCTTAAACCCAAGTTTATGCGTTGCTTCATAAGGGGCTGATTTGGATCCGTATGTTTCATGCTATGGTTAGGTTTACCTTAATACTTCTTTTGTAGTTGTGAATGCTTGCAATAGGAGTTAATCATAAGTGGGATGCTTGTCCAAGTAAGGACAGCACCCAAGCACCGGTCCACCAACATATCAAATTATCAAAGTACCAAATGCGAATCATATGAACATGATGAAAACTAGCTTGACGATAATTCCCATGTGTCCTCGGGAGCGTTTTCCTTCATATAAGAAATTGTCCAGGCTTGTCCTTTGCTACAAAAAGGATTTGGCCATCTTGCTGCACTTTATTTACTTTTGTTACTTGTTACCCGTTACAAATTATCTTATCACAAAACTATCTGTTACCTATAATTTCAGTGCTTGCAGAGAACACCTTGCTGAAAACCGCTTGTCATTTCCTTCTGCTCCTCGTTGGGTTCGACACTCTTACTTATCGAAAGGACTACGATAGATCCCCTACACTTGTGGGTCATCAGGGCCGCAAACTGTTTTCATTATAATTTTATTAATACGTTAAAGCACATTGATACAAATAGTGCGATAAGCAACAGGCTATTTGACATGCCAGAACAAAGGGAGAGCTGTGTGTGGGTCCTGAAAACAGGTAGATTGATCATTAAAGAAAACCCCTAGAAATTCCCCTGCACGACTTTGCTTCTTGCCATCTTGGTGTATTTATCCTTTGACAGGACCAGTGATCAGGCCGTCTGGGAGGGCCTATGGAAAAGAAACCTGAAAAGGAAAAAAAAGTAAATAGTGAAAGTATATGTGTTCGGGAGTGGTCGAGCAGTATTGTGGATCAGAAGCTAGCTATGCCTCCGTCTATGCCTATGGTATTTTGAGTGCGTAGTTATGTACGCGCGGCACAAATGCCGCCACTTGATCGGGACTGGGACGGAGGAAAAATTGCTAGTCGAGCTCTTGACGAGCCGAGCTGTCCTGCTGCAGATTAGTCCGGACTCTCTTGATAGTGTCCGGGAGCTCGGCCGCCGAATTGAGGTTCTGCTTGAAAAGGCCGCTCTGTACTTCTGCTGCTAAGGCAACGGTATGCTCCTCGGTACGGAGGGAGCATTCCGTGTTTCCATTAACTGTTATGACGCCGCGTGTTCCGGGCATCTTGAGCTTGAGGTAAGCATAATGAGGCACCGCATTGAATCGAGCAAATGTGGTTCGTCCGAGCAGTGCGTGATAGCCGATGCGAAAAGGGACGATATCGAAGATTAACTCTTCGCTTCGGAATTGTCCGGAGATCCAAAGACAACCTCTAGCGTAATCGAGCCCGTACAGCGAGCCTCTACACCTGGTATGACTCCTTTAAAGGCAGTCTTTGTGGGCTTGATCCGTGATGGGTTAATGCCCATTTTGCACACTGTATCCTGATAGAGCAGATTGAGGCTGCTGCCACCGTCCATGAGGACTCGCGTCAGGTGGAATCCATCAATGATTGGGTCGAGGACCAGTGCGGCTGAACCGCTATGACGGACTGGTCGGGTGATCCCGGCGATCAAAGGTGATCGGGCATGACGACCATGGATTGAATTTTGGGGCGACTGGCTCTATCGCATAGACGTCCCTGAGCGCGCGCTTGCGCTCCCTCTTAGGGATGTGTGTGGCATATATCATGTTCACCGTTTTGACCTGAGGGGGAAACTTCTTTTGTCCCCCTGTGTTCGGTTGCCAGGGCTCCTTGTCATCGTCCTCGCTTTGCGATCCCTATTCCTTGTTCTCGCATTTAACTTGCCGGCCTGTTTAAAAACCCAACAATCTATGTTGGTATGATTGGCTGGTTTGTCTGGGGTGCCATGGATCTGGCACGGACGATCGAGTATGCGCTCCAAGCTGGATGGTCCCTGATTGTTTCTTTTCTATGGCTTTTTCCGCTGGCCGGACTTGGAGCTGCTGAATCCGGCGTTGACTGTCGTGTCATGGTGTTGTCACCATTGCTTCGGTGTTTGTGTCTGCTGCGTCGGAGCTTGCCGTTGCTATTTTTGCCCTCGGAGGTGCCCATTTCGCTTGTTGTGTTTTTACTATGCCCAGCCAACTATCCTCACCCTCACAAAGTGGGTCATGAGTGCCGTGAGGGCTGCCATGGACTTCGGCTTTTCCTGGCCGAGGTGCCGGGCCAGCCATTCGTCACGGATGCTATGTTTAAAGGCCGCTAGGGGTTCGGCATCCGGAGAGTCGACGATCTGGTTCTTTTTAGTTAGAAACCTAGTCCAGAATTTCCTAGCCGACTCTCCAGGCTGTTGAACTATGTGACTTTAGTCATCGGCATCTGGTGGCCGGACATATGTACCTTGGAAGTTGTCAAGGAAGGCTTCTTCCAAGTCCTCCCAGCTGCCAATAGAATTTTCAGGCAGACTATTTAGCCAGTGCCGAGCTGGCCCTTTGAGTTTTAGTGGGAGGTATTTGATGGCGTGAAGATCATCCCCGCGGGCCATGTGGATGTGGAGAATAAAATCCTCGATCCATACCGCGTGATCGGTTGTTCCATCGTATGATTCGATGTTTACGGGTTTAAACCCTTCTGGGAATTCATGATCCATTACTTCGTCAGTGAAGCAAAGATGGTATGCGGTGCCTCTATATCAGGTCGCATCGTGATGTAGCTCTGATGGAGTCCGTCTGCGGTTTTCGGCCCAGGCGTGACTAGGTTTCTCACGTCCGATTAGATAGCCGTCGTCGCGTGTCGAGGCGCGTCCTCGCGATCCGTAGATCGATCTTGTATGTCCTGCTCTACTGTCCAGGTCCTGCCGAAGGTCATATGTATAACCCCGAGCTGTTTTATCCCTGCCTTTATGGCGAGGTGGGGCAGTCTGGTGTTCGTCTTGTGTTGCCGCTTTATCCTGACCGTGTGGTGGTCGGTCAGCTGCATTGTGCGATGATGGTACGGGCTCCGACGCCTCGTCATTGAACTGAGGTAGCAATTTTTGCTTCGGGTAACTTTTGGCTGGGCGCTTAAGGCCGTATTCTTCGGCTACTAGGACATCAATCCATCTGTCGTTGAGCAGATCTTGGTCAGCTTGAAGCTGCTGCTACTTCTTTTTCAGGCTCCTTGCGGTGGCTATTAGCTGGCGCTTGAAGCGCTCCTTCTCGGGAGGTTCCTCAGGAACGATAAAATCCTCGTTGCCGAGGCTCACCTCCTCCTCGAAGAGCAGATGATAACTACTGTCCTCCGAGTCTTCGTCTATGGCATGTTCATTAGGACTAACTTGCCCATCTTCCCGATTGTCTTGTTCGGCAGTTTGTTCGTCGGGGTCTTCGGTGTCTTCGGCACCATCCGGAATGTTATCGTCTCCTGTGCCGGTGTTGCTGTCTTTGATGCAGCGCGATTTAGAGCGGTGCCGCTGACGCCGGCGCTTTGGTTGTGTCTTAAGAGAGTCATCCTCCACTGGGTTTTCCTTGTCATTGCCGCTATTGTCTTTTGGTGCATCCACCATTTATACGTCATATGAGGAAGTGACCGTCCATCGTCCGGTGAATGGCGGGTTTTGGGCCTCCTCTTCTCCGACATCGTCGTCCATACCATCGATGTCTTTGGAGTCATAATCGAGCGCCTCGGTTAGGTCTTCGATAGTGGCTATGAAGTGGGCGGTGGGTGGGAAACAAAATTCTCCATCGTCAGCCTCCAGTTCAAACCAGATATAATTCGGCTAAGAGTCCCCTGCTAGGGATAGATTTTTTTAATGAGTTGAGCATGTCGCCCAAAGGCGAGTGCCGGAAGATGTCTGCTACGCTGAATTCGGCGATTGATGACCAATCCTACTCGACATACGCGGACGCACATGGCTCGGAACTTATAGCCGGAAACGAGTCCGAGGTCCCGGTGACACAGACATCACCCCAGGTTAGGTCTGTGTGTGGCTCCAACGCCGCGGAATCTACGGCTTCCGTGGCAGGGTTGAGCTTCTCGTCCTCGGATGGCGCGATCTAGATCTGCTCCGAATCTAAGGCCAGAGCAGTTACAGGTGCAATTTTATGAGCATGGCCCGATGACAGATTTAGGTCATGTTCATCGTGGCGACAGGGAGCAACTGCCGCGGTCTGGAATCCGTCAAAGATCAAGTCTCCGCGGATATCCACGACGTAGTTCAAGCTCCCAAATCTGACCTGATGGCCAGGGGCGTAGCGGTCGATCTGCTCCAGATGGCCAAGCGAGTTGGCCCGCAGTGCGAAGCCGCCGAACACGAAGATCTGTCCGGGGAGGAAGGTTTCCCCTTGGACAGCATCATTGTTGATGATTGAATGGGGCATCAACCTTTTGGGGATGGCGCAGTGGAACTCTCAATGAAAGCACCAATGACGGTGTCAAAACCGGCGGATCTCGGGTAGGGGGTCCCAAACTGTGAGTCTAAGGTCGATGGTAACAGGAGACGTGGGACACAATGTTTACCCAGGTTCAGGCCCTCTCTATGGAGGTAATACCCTACTTCCTGCTTCATTGATCTTGATGGATATGAGTATTACAAGAGTTGATCTACCACGAGATCGTAATGGCTAAAACCCTAGAAGTCTAGCCTATATGACTATATATCTTTCCAGACTAAGCCCTCCGGTTTACATAGACACCAGAGGGGACTAGGGTTGTACAAAGTCAGTTACAAAGAAAGGAATCTTCATATTTGGTCGCCAAGCTTGCCTTCCACGCCAAGGAGAGTCCCATCCGGACACGGGAGAGAGTCTTCGATCTTTGTATCTTCACAGCCCAACAGTCTGGCCCATGGCTAACAGGCCGGACACCCGAGGAACCCTTAGTCCAGGACTCCCTCAGAGGGCAAGTCCCTCCTTCCTTCCCCTCCTCAAGGGAGAAATGAAAGGGGGGGCGCCACCTCCCCCTTCCTTACCCTGGCGCCTATACAAGGAGTGGGGCAAACCAAGGCAGGAGCCCAAGTGGGATTCGGCCCCACTTGGGGCGCCCCTTGGCCTCTCCCTCTCCCTCCGGCCTATATGTATGAGGAGGGGGGCATCTAGAACACACAACAACAACAATCGTTAACCATGTGCGGCGCCCCCTCCATAGTTTACACCCTCGGTCATATTCTCGCGGTGCTTAGGCGAAGCCCTACGAGAATCACTTCACCATCACCGTCACCACGCCGTCGTGCTGATGGAACTCATCTACTACCTTGACACCTTGCTGGCTCACGAAGGCAAGGGACGTCACCGAGCTGAACGTGTGCAGAACTTGGAGGTGTCGTACGTTCGGTGCTTGATCGGTCGGAGCTAGAAGAAGTTCGACTACATCAACCGCGTTGCCAAACGCTTCCGCTTTCGGTCTACGAGGGTACGTGGACTCACACTCCCTCTCATTTCTATGCATCTCCTAGATAGATCTTGCGTTAGCGTATGAATTTTTTTTTGAAATTGCATGGTACGTTTCCCAACATGCTCCCATATTCCCAAATGTTAAGAAAAGCCCAAATGGTTTTGGCAT
Source organism: Triticum aestivum (assembly GCF_018294505.1). Lineage (NCBI taxonomy): Eukaryota > Viridiplantae > Streptophyta > Magnoliopsida > Poales > Poaceae > Triticum > Triticum aestivum. The sequence goes on from NC_057799.1 coordinate 205,920,081, forward strand.
ACCATTCCATATCTTATATGGCATCATTTCAGCAGATTTTATGGTGCTCTTTTCAGTGTAAAATCCGTAGTCTCAAAAGCATTATATTAAAAAGTAAAATGGAAAATTGATTAATGTGATATTTGATCTCACCATGTCATACATAATCTGATTACATCTACTCATGACACTTATACTCTTAGTAGTGTTCTGGGAGGTGCAAGTTGTAAATTTCTTTTCACAGCTCATCAAAGATTCGCTAAACTGGTAACTCAAATATTCATTTTTGCAATCTAATTGTAGAAACATAATTTTCTTGTCACAATAATTTATACTTCATTCCAAAAACCTTCTGAAACATTTCAAAGGATCCATATTTTGTCTCATTAAGTAATACAAATATCTACTTGAGTCGTCCTTGAAGATAGATAAAACCACCGCTTGCAACAACACTTATTGGACTACACACATCAGTATGTATGTTTCCGATTATTATTATTTTGTGCGTCCTTAATGGCATGCCAATGCTATTTTAGTTACTTCACCATTTGGATGAAAATTGCAAGTGTTGGATGATTCATAATCAGATGACTTCAAAATCCATTATTATGGAATTTCTCCATGCGGATTTTCCCAATGTGACTAAATGTGGTGCTACACAAATGTGGTATTATTTTAGTCGTGCGACATTTAGCGCCAATATTATTGTCAATATTCATAACATACATCACATGTATATTTATAATAAGAGTATGGCCCTATAATTATTCATAACAATGAATAGCCCCTTTTGCAATAAGCAATATACACAGGGCTAGAGTATACAAAACTCTAGAATGAATTATGAAAATAAATATAGAGGTAATACACGGATGGGAAGTATTATGACTTCTACAAAGTTTCCATCATATTTCTTAACCTCATTATTTGTTGGTCATTTAGGTCGTAGTAGTTCTTGCATTGAGTTGCCACAACATGCAATCAAATTGGTATCCTTTGTGGTCAACTGAAGAATTTGCTATTAACGATTTTGATCATAATTCCCAAGAATTGCATTTTCTTGACCAACTTCCTCTACATCTATAACTTGTATGACATTCATACCTGAACTGGACATTCCAATCTTCTTCCTTTCTACCTTTTACTTCTAATAGTTTTACTTCCATAGAATAAGCACCCAACTTCAAGAGAGGCGTGATCCCCGAACTTGCTTGGTGTGTAAGTCTGATTACACTCTTCGGGCTTGTCTTTTCTCTTTAAATTTTCCTTTTATTCACCATCAACACATGACTAGTGTTCTTCTTGATCCTACTCATTTTAATCTTAAACGCCGTGAACAGTTCACTCAAACTTGTAAGCAAAGACTTCTCTAGATATCCCATATCTTTTAGCCTTTGTTTGTTTATGAAAACAATTTCCAGACCCAAGAATATTTCATGACTATCCCAAACATTTTTTAAGTTCGGGTTTCTTGAAAGAAAGCAGACCGTAATAGGATTCTAGCCTTTTGGATCGAAGGACGTGAGTCTCATCATCCATAGCATCAATGGGACAATATTGTAAGCATGCAGTAGGAGAAAAATCCTTCCTGACACTCTTGACGACGATCATGTCATTACATTTACCAATCGTAAAGATCCAACTAGATAATAATAACATCTAATCGATTTCAACAGCAAAGGTGGAACCACGAGCCATAATTCTAAAACTATGATGCAAACTACACATAGACAATGTTCATAATTAATTACACTAGTGTTCAAACTTATTTAAGTCAAAAGCGAGCTCCCATTCAAACCAAATATCTTTCATAATTGATTTTGAGTGATTCAGGACCCATATCTTATTCATCGCCATTGATGTGTGCATCACTAACGACCTGAACTTCAATCGGTAGGCCAACTTGCTGATCACATCTCCATGTGACTCTTTTCATCTTTCGATACGTTTGTTCCAAGCTCAGGACTGTCCTGCTAGAACGTCAAGACAACCTAGTGATCTTTTAGTGAGGTTTGGCCTTCACCCTTCTTACACCTCACGATTCATTTTTACTCATGTGGACATGTCGTACCCCGAAAGGCTACGTGTTATAGTCGGTTCCTACGCTAGGGAGAACACTAACAAGACGCTCTTTTTATGTGAGCGATCGCCCTTATAAAGACGACTAGTGTGCAATCAAAGGGGAAAACAAAAAAGGATAAACATCTCAGGCAATTCATAATAGCATGATATGGTATAGCCCTTGCATTGGAGAAGTCTTCGTGGTCTTCACAAAATTCAGCTGAAAGCATTGTCGTGGCAGCAGATAAACCCTGTTGTGGCAGCCATTTTAACAAAACAGATTTCTATCAAAACTACTTGTCGTGGTAGCCTGAAAACTTTGTCAGTGTAGCAATTTCAAAAATGACTGCCATCGTAGCTATTTCGACAAAAACATATTTCTATCAAAACTACTTGTCGTGGCAACTTGAAAACATTGTCATGGCAGCAATTTCAAAAATCTTTGTCATGGCAAATTTTTCTTCAGCTTTTCTTCTCCGTCATCTTGCACAGCCTCCTTGCGTTGGGGTCCTCTGTGCAAGCTTGTCACCACCATCTGTAATCACATCGTTATCTCTATAGCTATCTATTACATCAAAGTTGAAATGCGGGTCATAAAAGTGGCATTCATGTGGCTCCAGCCATCATGTCGTACTATGACACATAGGTCACTTAAATAACTACAACATATAACCATCTCATACATAAACACATTAATATGGAGAAGGCTATAACATATCACATGCAACCGGCAAAACCGAGTTAGATGTCCTCCAATCGGTCTAGCAAAATTTTAAATTACGTGGCTTCTATTGTTCTAGAGAACACTAGCTACCTATGTCCATCATCAAGTATGATTATTCTTATTACTAGATTAACTTTGTGAGTTGTGTGAGGGAAGAGACTTACTTAAAATCTCTAGCTCCGCACTGAACTTCGTTAATAAGTGTGACCCCCGTGTAGATCAACATCTACACGCCCTCTAATGTTTGTGACAATTCACTTTTGTTGACTATGATGTAGCCTAAAGAACTGTTAGCAAATCATTGGTAGCCAGAATCACTGATTGCCAGAACTTTGTCAGTTATCTTCTACTCGCACAATTTCATTAATCTCTAGAACTCATTTTGTTCTTTATTCTTTTTAGCAATAGATCAAATTCATTACTAAAAACTTTGTGTATTATCTCACAGTCACATGTGATCTAGGTCGTAACCTGCATCTACTCATAGAACCGCTCATGATGCTACTGTTGAGAAACGTAGTAGAAAACAAAAAAAGATTGCCCTATGGTCAAGATCCTGGATCACTATGAAGGTGCATACAAGGTTAGATCGGATCGTTACCAAGTTCGAGCTACAGCAGAAGAAGAGTAGGTTTAGATCATTCTTGAAGTCCCTCAAACCATCCACGTCCATCCCATGAACTGAAGACCGAAAGCATGACATCTCAACAGATTGCACGCGTACAGGCTTCATGATCTGGTAGCGATTTGCCGTCCAAAGCTTTTCATCACAGGAGGAGGGAGAAGAGAACCTCATGGGACTAATCTATTATGTGGACAAGAGGAAACTAGGACTAGATATAGTCTAGAACAAATCTAGACAAGGACTAGAACTAAAGAGAGAGAGAACTAGAGAGGGAGCGCCCCCTCATTTATATTTAGGCGGAGAGGGGAGAGGGGGCTGGCCGACCGGGGGTCCCGTCCCCTCGGTGTGCCAAGGGAGGAGGAGTCCTCCACTTGCAATTCGGCCCCCTTTAGCTTCCCCGAGAAGCTAAGGGTGGCGCCACCCCCAATGGGCCTCTAAGGCCCATTAACTTTTCCCCAATAGGCTTTTTAGTATTTTCTTTCGCCCATTGACTTTAAAGAAATTCTAGGTTCCTCATAATAATTATTAGACCTCTTTATTCTTTATATTATGTCTAGAGAAACTTTCCCGCCTATATATCAATTACCGGTATTACCTAGTATTCCACGAAACACTTCGGGTAACTCCGAAACGCTTCTAGTTTCTCTTGAAATTATTTCTTTTATTCTCGGAACTATTCCAGCAATATTTCCTCATATTCCTCACCCCACTAGAACTCAACATATCTTAATTCCTTAAGTGTGTGACCCTGTAGGTTCGGTGGAATATAGACATGAACAAAACTTCCTTGCATTCAATGATCAACATTGGAACCGTGGGCATCCATGTTGACCCGTATATCCACATGATACATCCATTTTGCATCATGATTTTATATTGATATTTAATGCATTATGGGCTGTTATTACACATTATATCACAATACTTATGCCTATTCTCTCTTATTTTATAAGGTTTACATGAAGAGGGAGAATGCCGGCAGCTGGAATTCTGGACTGGAAAAGGAGCAAATATTAGAGACCTATTCTACACAACTCCAAAAGTCATGAAACTTCATGGAGCACGTTTTTGGAATATATAAAACATATTGGGTGAAGAAAGTGCCAGAGGGGGCCACCAGCCAGCCACAAGGGTGGAGGGCGCGCCCTACCCCCTGGGCGCGCCCCCCGACCTTGTGGGCCCCCTGGCAGGCCTCCGGTGCCCATCTTTGGCTATATGGTGCCTTTTACCTGAAAATATCAAGAAGAAGCTTTCGGGATGAAGCGCCTCCGTCTCCAGGCGGAACCTGGGCAGAACTAATCAAGGGCTCTGACGGAGCTGTTCTGCTGGGGAAACATCCCTCCGGGGGGGATCATCGCCATCGTCATCACCATCAATCCTCTCATCTAGATGGGGTCAATCTCCATCAACATCTTCACCAGCACCATATCCTCTCAAACCCTAGTTCATCTCTTGTATTCGATCTTGGTCCCAAAACCTCAGATTGGTACCTGTGGGTTGCTAGTAGTGTTGATTACTCCTTGTAGTTGATGCTAGTTGGTTATCCGGTGGAAGATTATATGTTCAGATCCTTAATGACAATTAATACTCCTCTGATTATGATGATGATTATGCTTTGTGAGTAGTTACGTTTGTTCCTGAGGACATGGGAGAATTCTTGTTATAAGTAATCATGTGAATTTGGTATTCGTTCGATATTTTGATGAGATGTATGTTGTCTCTCCTCTAGTGGTGTTATGTGAACGTCGACTACATGGCACTTCACCATTATTTGGGCCTAGGGTAAGGCATTGGGAAGTAATAAGTAGATGATGGGTTGCTAGAGTGACAGAAGCTTAAACCCTAGTTTATGCGTTGCTTCGTGAGGGGCTGATTTGGATCCATATGTTACATGCTATGGTTAGGTTCACCTTAATACATCTTTTGTAGTTGCGGATGCTTGCGAGAGGGGTTAATCATAAGTGGGAGGCTTGTCCAAGGAAGGGCAGCACCCAAGCACCGGTCCACCCACATATCAAATTATCAAAGTAACGAGCACGAATCATATGAGCATGATGAAAACTAGCTTGACAACAATTCCCATGCGTCGTCGAGAGCGCTTTGCTTTATATAAGAGTTCGTCCAGGCTTGTCCTTTGCTACAAAAAGGATTGGGCCACCTTGCTGCACTTTAGTTACTTTATTTACTTGTTACCCATTACGAAAATCTTATAACAAAACTATCTGTTACCGATAATTTCAGTACTTGCAGAGAATACCTTGCTGAAAACTATCCTATCACAAAACTATCTGTTACCACTTGTTTCAGTACTTGCAGAGAATACCTTGCTGAAAACCGCTTGTCATTTCCTTCTGCTCCTTGTTGGGTTCGACACTCTTACTTATCGAAAGGACTACGATGGATACCCTACACTTGTGGGTCATGAAGACTCTTTTCTGGCTCCGTTGCTGGGGAGTGAAGCACCTTTGGTAAGTGGATTTTTGTAAGGAAACATTTATATAGTGTGCTGAAATTTACTGTCACTTGTCACTATGGAAAATAATCCTTTGAGGGGTTTGTTCGGGGTATCTTCACCTCGACCAGAACCACAATTAGTTACTCCTCAACCTACTGCACCTACTAAAAATATTTATTATGAAATTCCTTCGGGTATGATAGAGAAACTGCTAGCTAATCCTTATACAGGAGATGGAACATTACATCCTGATATGCACCTAATCTATGTGGATGAAGTTTGTGGATTATTTAAGCTTGCAGGTATTTTCGAGGATGTTGTCAAGAAGAAGTTATTCCTTTTATCTTTCAAGGGAAAGGCATTGACATGGTATAGGCTATTGGATGATATTGGATCATGGAACTACAACCGATTGAAATTGGAATTTCATCAGAAGTTTTATCCTATGCATCTGGTTCATTGTGATCGTACTTATATTTATAATTTGTGGCCTCGTGAAGGAGAAAGTATCGCTAAGCTTGGGGGAGGCTTAATTCAATGTTATATTCATGCCCCAATCATGAGCTCTCAAGAGAAATTATTATTCAAAACTTTTATGTTCGGCTTTCTCATAATGATCGATCCATGCTCAATACTTCGTGTACTGGTTCCTATATGAAGAAGATATAGAATCAAATGGGACTTATTGGAAAGAATTAAACGCAACTCTGAAGATTGGGATCTCGACGAAGGTAAAGACTCAGCTATAAATCTTAAGTTCGATTGTGTTCAATTTTTTATGGATACTGATGCTTTCCGTGATTTTAGCACTAAATATGGACTTGACTCTGAGATGGTAGCTTCTTTCAGTGAATCATTTGCTATTCATGTTGATGTCCCTAAGGATAAGTAGTTTAAATATCATCCTCCCATTGAAGTTAAAGTAGTTGAACCTATTAAAGTTGAAGAAGAAACTATTACTTATAATGTTGATCCTATTGTTCCGACAGCTTATATTGAAAAACCACATTTCCCTGTTATAATAAAGGATCATGCTAAAACTTCAACTGTGGTTAACAAAAGGAATATTAGAGCACCCAAACCTTCTGAACAAATTAAAGTTGAACCTAGTATTTCTATGGTTAAAGATCTCTTGGTTGATAATATTGATGGGCATGTTATTTATTTCTGTGATGAAGCTGCTAGAATTGTTAAACCGATATTAAAGGTAAACATAGACCTGTTGTTGGCATGCCTATTGTTTCTGTTAAAATTTGAGATCATTGTTATCATGGCTTATGTGATGTGGGTGCTAGTGTGAGTTCAATTCCTTATACCATATATAAAGAAATTAAGAATGATATTGCACCTGCTGAGATAGAAGATATTGATGTTACTACTAAGCTTGCTAATAGAGATAATGTATCACCGATTGGGATTGTTAGAGAAGTTGAAGTCTTGTGTGGTAAAATATAATACCCTACTGATTTTCTTGTTCTTGGTTCCCCACAAAATAATTTTTGTCCCATTATATTTGGTACACCCTTCTTGAATACTGTTAATGCTAAGATAGACTGTGAGAAAGATATGGTTACTTTTGGTTTAGGGGATATGTCTCATGATTTTAATTTATCTAAATTTCGTAGACAACCCCATGATAAAGAGTTGCCTAGTGAGGATGAAATTATTGGTCTTGCTTCTATTGTCGTGCCTCCTGCTGATCCTTCAGAACCATATTTGCTAGACCATGAAAATGATATGTTTATGAATGAAAGAAGGAAAATTGATGAAGTAATCTTTAATCAGGGACCTATTTTGAAACACAATTTGCCTGTTGAAATCCTAGGGAATCCTCCTGCACCTAAGGGTTATCCCGTGTTTGAGCTTAAACCATTACCTGATACTTTGAAATATGCTTATCTTGATGAAAAGAAGATATGTCCTGTTATTATTAGTGCTAACCTTTTAGAGCATGAAGAAAAGAGATTATTGAAAACTCTAAGGAAGCACTGTGCCGCTGTTGGATATACTCTTGATGATCTTAAGGGCATTAGTCCCACTCTATGCCAGCACAAAATTAAATTGGAGAAAGATGCTAAACCGGTTGTTGATCATCAACGACGGTTAAATCCTAAGATGAAAGAAGTGGTAAGAAATGAAATACTTAACTTTCTAGAGGCAGGTATAATTTATCCAATTGCTGATAGTCAACGGGTAAGTCCTATTCATTGTGTCTCTAAGAAGGGAGGTATTACTGTTGTTCCTAATGATAAGAATGAATTGATTCCTCAAGAATTGTTAAAGGATATAGAATGGTAATTGATTTCCGCAAATTAAATAAAGCCACTAGAAAGGATCTTTACCCTCTACCTTTTATTGATCAAATTCTAGAAAACTATCCAAACATACACATTTTTGCTTTCTAGATGGTTATTCTGGTTTCACTCAAATACCTGTGTCAAAAGATGATCAAGAGAAAACCACTTTTACTTGCCCTTTCAGTACCTTTGCTTATAGATGTATGACTTTTGGTTTATGCAATGCACCTGCTACCTTTCAAAGATGTATGACTGCTATATTCTCCAACTTTTGTGAAAAGATTGTTGAGGTTTTCATGGATGATTTCTCCTCTTACGGAACTTCTTTTGATGATGGCTTAAGCAACCTTGATCGAGTTTTGCAGAGATGTGAAAAACTAATCTTGTCTTGAATTGGGAGAAGTGCCGCTTCATGGTTAATGAAGGTATTGTCTTGGGGCATGAAATTTCTCAAACAGGTATTGAAGTTGATAAAGCTAAAGTAGATGCTATTGAATAGATGTCATGTCCTAAAAGATATCAAAGGTATAAGAAGTTTCCTTGGTCATGCTGGTTTCTATAGGAGGTTTATTAAAGGCTTCTCTAAAATTTCTAGGCCTCTCACTAATCTCTTACAAAAAGATGTTCCTTTTGTGTTTGATGATGATTGTGTAGAAGCATTTGAAATACTTAAGAAAGCCCTAATTACTGCACCTATTGTTCAGCCACCTAATTGGAATTTACCCTTTGAAATTATGTGTGATGCTAGTGATTTGATGTTGGTGTTATTCTAGGACAAAGAGTTGATAAGAAATTAAATGTTATCCAGTATGCTTGTAAAACTCTAGACAGGGCCCAGAGAAATTATGCTACCACTGAAAAAGAATTTTTAGCAGTTGTATTTGCATGTGATAAGTTTAGACCTTATATTATTGATTCCAAGGTAACTATTCACACTGATCATGCTTCTATTAAATATCTTATGGAAAAGAAAGATGCTAAACCTAGACTTATTAGATGGGTTCTCTTGCTACAAGAATTTGATTTTCATATTATTGATAGAAAGGGACCTGAGAACCCCGTTGCGGACAACTTGTCTAAGTTAGAAAATGTTCTTGATGACCCGCTACCTATTGATGATAGCTTTCCTGATGAGCAATTAAATGTCATTAATGCTTCTCATAATACTCCATGGTATGCTGACTATGCGAATTATATTGTGGCTAAATTTATACCACCTAGTTTCACATACCAGCAAAAGAAAAAGTTTTTCTATGACTTAAGACATTACTTCTGGGATGACCCACACCTTTATAAAGAAGGAGTAGATGGTGTTATTAGACGTTGTGTACCTGAGCATGAACATGAACAGATCCTACGCAAGTGCCACTCCGAAGCTTATGGAGGACACCACACTGGAGATAGAACTGCACATAAGGTATTGCAATCCGGTTTCTATTTGCCCACTCTCTTTAAGGATGCCCGTAAGTTTGTCTTGTCCTGTGATAAATGTCAAAGAATTGGTAATATTAGTAGACGTCAGGAAATGCCTATGAACTATTCACTTGTTGTTGAACCATTTGATGTTTGGGGCTTTGATTATATGGGACCTTTTCCTTCCTCTAATGGGTATGCACATATTTTAGTTGTTGTTGATTACATTACTAAGTGGGTAGGAGCTATTCCAACTAGTAGTGCTGATCATAACACATCTATTAAGATGCTTAAAGAAGTTATTTTTCCGAGGTTTGGAGTCCCTAGATATTTAATGACTGATGGTGGTTCACATTTTATTCATGGTGCTTTTCGTAAAATGCTTGCTAAATATGATGTTAATCATAGAATTGCATCTCCATATCATCCTCAGTCTAGTGGTCAAGTAGAATTGAGCAATAGAGAGATTAAATTAATTTTGCAAAAGACTGTTAATAGATCTAGAAAGAATTCGTCTATGAAATTTGATGATGCATTGTGGGCTTATAGAACTGCTTATAAAAACCCTATGAGTATGTCTCCGTATTAAATGGTTTATTGAAAAGCATGTCACTTACCTCTTGAGCTAGAACATAAGACATATTGGGCTATTAAAGAGCAATTATGATTTCAAACTTGTCGGTGAGAAGAGGTTATTTGACATTAGCTCTCTTGATGAATGGAGAACCCAGGCCTATGAGAATGCCAAGTTGTTTAAAGAGAAAGTTAAAAGATGGCATGATAAAAGGATACAAAAGCGTGAGTTTAATGTAGGTGATCATGTTTTGCTATACAACTCTCGTTTAAGATTATTTGCAGGAAAGCTTCTCTCTAAATGGGAAGGTCCTTACATTATCGAGGAGGTCTATCGTTCCGGCGCCATAAAAATTAACAATGCTGAAGGCAAAAATCGGAAGGTGGTAAATGACCAAAGACTCAAACATTATATCTTAGGTACTCCCATGAATGTTGAGACCAATATAATTGATACCGTAACCCCGGAGGAGTACATAAGGGACACTTTCCAGAACGTTTCAGACTCCGAAAAGGAATAGATATGTGGTATGGTAAGTAAACCGACTCCAAAATGTTTCCGATTATAAATTTTCTCCCTTTTTGAATATTAAAAAAAAATAGGAAAAATTAAAAGTAGTCTAAAAGAGACACGAGGCCACCACAAGGGTGGAGGGCGCGCCTTACCCCCTGGGCGCGCCCCCCGACCTTGTGGCCACCTCGTGTGCCCTCTTGACTCTGTTTTCTTGCAGAATACTTCTTATGGTCGGTAAAAAATCATTATGTAATCTCTCGAAGGTGTTGACCACCGTACCACGCAAATATCTTCTGTTCTTGTTTCGAGCTATATTCTCCCAGAGTTTTCAAGGGCAGGCATCATGTCGTCTCCCTCCTCCAACAACGCGGGCGATGATGCTTGGCTAATGAAGATAGAGAGGAAGAGAGAAGAACATGGGGAGATCAACAACGGTGATAGGATCAAGAAGGCCGTGGAGGATCAAGCTCCGGCAGCAAAAGAAGAAGACATCCTTCAACCTCATTACAATCTTCTTACCCCTACTGAAATTGAAGCTTTGAAGATGATTGAAATAGCTCGAGTGCAGAACAAGTATCTAACTCGTGAAAATATTTTGTTGCAAGAGCATATCATCGCACTCAAGGGCATTATTTGTAAATTGGAGCACCTCCTACGTTTGATGTTGGACGACAAGCTTGCTTCATCAACAACTCCTTCATCACCACCTCCGAAGAAAGAGATCTAATTACATGGGTATGGGCACTCCCCTTGGCAACTGCCAAGCTTGGGGGAGTGCCCCGGTATCGTATCACCATCACATCCTTGTCTTTATCGTTTTTCTTAGTTCGATTCTTTTGGTTATATCTTGATCTAGTAGAATAAAGTTTTAGTATGATCTAGCCTTGAGTTTTTCTTTATGTTCCCTCTATGTAACCGAGTCCTTGAGAGATTTATAATAAAGAGTAGTTTTGAGTTGAGGGCTTTGCTTTCTTGCTATGATCTTGAGGGAATTAAATAAAAGAAAGAATAAAAAGAAATAAAAGGATCATATATTGATCATATGGAGGGTAATGACTTCACATATAAAGAGTATGATTAGTAAAAGTTGTTGAGAGTTGACAAACATAGTTTTGGTCATTGTTGCGATTAATAGGAAGTAATAAAGAAAGAGAGGCTTCACATATAAATATACTATCTTGGACATCTTTTGTAATTGTGACCACTCATTAAAATATGACATGATAAAAAGATGATGTTGGACAAGGAAGACAGCATAATAGGTTATGTTTTCTTATATCCGAATAGAAGTTATATTGGCATGGATCATCCAACATGTTGAGCTTGCTTTTCCCTCTCATGCTAGCCAAATTCTTTGCACCAAGTAGAGATACTAGTGCTTCCAAACATCCCTAAACCCAGTTTTGCCATGAGAGTCCACCATACCTACCTATGGATTGAGTAAGAACCTTCAAGTATTCATCATTGCAAGTAATAAAAATTGCTCTCTAAATATGTATGATCCATTAGTGTGAGGAAAATAAGCTTTATACGAACTTGTGATATGGAAGAAATAAAAGCGACAGACTACATAATAAAGTCCTTATCACAATGGCAATATAAAGTGACGTTCTTTTGCATTAAGATTTTGTGCATCCAACCATAAAAGCGCATGACAACCTCTCCTTCCCTCTGTGAAGGGCCTATCTTTTACTTTTATCTTCTACCCTTATACAAGAGCCACGGTGATCATCACCTTTCCTTTTTATACTTTTTTCTTTGGCAAGCTCTATGTGTTGGAGAGGTCCGGATATATATATATATATATATAGGACAAATGTTTCCTACAAGTAGTGGTAGTTACCACCACTTGCGTTTTGTATGATGTATGTAGTATCTGTCGAAACCGAGAGTATGTATGTGTAGTATGTAGTATATAACAATGATTAGGTAGTATATATACTAATTTTTAGGTAGTATGTACCATTTTTTGAGTATGCTCTTTTTTACGTACAAATATGTACGTATTTCACAAATATAACAAAAACTATGGGCTCATATGCAATTTTTTCATGTAACTTGCTTTGAAATATCTTAGATATAGTATACGAACATATTTAAAATAACAAAATAGTATATATAGTACCATATGGTAGTATATGAGACATGTGGGGTAACTACCACCGAGTGGTAGGATGGATTTTCCCTATATATATATATCCACTCGGATGTAGGTTTTCATAAAGTATTATTGTTGACATTACCCTTGAGGTAAAAGGTTGGGAGGCAAAACTAAAAGCCCCTATCTTTCTCTGTGTCCGATTGAAACTTTGAACCCATAAGTATCGCATGAGTGTTAGCAATTGTGAAAGATTATATGATAGTTGAGTATGTGGACTTGCTGAAAAGCTCTTTAATTGACTCTTTATGATGTTATGAGAAATTGCAATTGTTTCAATGACTGAGATCATAGTTTGTTAGTTTTCAATGACGTTTCTGATTCATACTTTACCTTGTGAATGAATTGTTACTTTAGCATAAGAAATTATATGACATTATATGTTGTTGTTCTAAAGATGATCATGATGCCCTCATGTCCGTATTTTATTTTATCAACACCTCGATCTCCAAACACGTGGACATATTTATCGATATCGGCTTTTGCTTGAGGACAAGCGAGATCTAAGCTTGGGGGAGTTGATACGTCCATTTTGCATCATGCTTTTATATTGATATTTAATGCATTATGGGCTGTTATTACACATTATATCACAATACTTATGCCTATTCTCTCTTATATTATAAGGTTTACATCAAGAGGGAGAATGCCGGTAGCTGGAATTCTTGACTGGAAAAGGAGCAAATATTAGGGACCTATTCTACACAGCTCCAAAAGTCCTGAAACTTCACGGAGCACGTTTTTGGAATATATAAAAAATATTGGGTGAAGAAAGTACCAGAGGGGGGCCACCAGCCAGCCACAAGGGTGGGGTGCGCGCCCTACCCCCTGGGCGCGCCCCCAGACCTTGTGGGCCCCCTGGCATGCCTCCGGTGCCCATCTATTGCACGGCGGCGGCAGCGGCAGAGGCAGCACCCAAGCACCGGTCCACCCACATATCAAATTATCAAAGTAATGAACGCGAATCAAATGAGCATGATGAAAACTAGCTTGACAACAATTCCCATGTGTCCTCGGGAGCGCTTTGCTTTATATAAGAGTTCGTCCAGGCTTGTCCTTTGCTACAAAAAGGATTGGGCCACCTTGCTGCACCTTAGTTACTTTATTTACTTCTTACCCATTAAGAATTATCTTATCACAAAACTATCTGTTACCGATAATTTCAGTGCTTGCAGAGAATACCTTGCTGAAAACCGCTTGTCATTTCCTTCTGCTCCTCGTTGGGTCCGACACTCTTACTTATAGAAAGGACTACGATAGATCCCCTACACTTGTGGGTCATCACCACACGAATGATATTCCAGTGAACCTTTGGTTGTCATATGCTATTCCTTTTGCTTCACGATACTTGCCAACCAAGCTGAGATATATCGGTATCCTCTTGAGTCATTCTCATGCTCATTATACGAGTCTCCTTGTTACCGGTTTTGTTCTTCTTTCTTGTTGTCATGTTCCAGCATCCCTGTGAGCTAGTCACATGTGTCAGGACATACTATGATGGATGTCCTTACACCAAGAGGGCTCTAAGAATATCTCTCCATCGTCGGAGGAGCAAATATCACTCTTGAGCTATCTTGTCCCTTGTCAATCTTTCTGATGAACTTGTAAGTTGTCGTTATGATTACCGTGTTACAGATAATGTTTGAGCATCCTCAAAGTGCAATAAAATGTCCATATAATCTCGTTCTGAAGGTTTCATGCCACTTGATTCATGTATTTTTCCCATTCCCCTATTTTCAAAATCCAGCGAATCGGTGAGGCCCTTAAGGCCTGCAGCAGAGGGCAACAAACCTGACAAAGGTGGCAGGTGGGCATCGAAAACTAATGATAGTGGCATGCAACCAGAAGTTTCCCAAAAATAATGTTGACCCTAAAAAGAAATATGAGGGATTAATAGTCTTAGTGATTTATTTCTAGATTATCGGAGTCATGTTTAGTTACTACTAGAATTGGTACAAATTAACTGGTAGACCATGAATTGATACAACATGAATTGCCAACCCTCTACTTCATGCATAGGTTATTTATTGATTAGAACAAAAATTAGACAAAATATAATATGACATAATCATTGTGTGCTTATTTCTAAAGCAAGGGTCATTAAAAAGCCAGAAATTTCAAAAAAAATAGACGACTTAGTAAACATGAAAATAGGGAGTATTGTGAGATGATCAATGCATCAAGGTAGTGTAGGAACATGGAACAAAACCCTTTAAATCCCAATTGTACTCCCTCCATGTAAAAATATAGTGCATATTACATCTTTAAAGTTTGACCAATAAAATGTCAAGTATATACATCTTTAAAATATATTTCATGATGAACCTAATGATATTGATATTTTATTTTATATGTTGATAGCTTTATTAAATCTTAGTCAAAGTTTCACTTAAGACAAAACTATCATGCACTATATTTTGACAGACATAGTACTATAATCTCTCTCTGTGTCTCTGTCTCTCTCTAACCTCGTAGCCTTTAAATCTCCTTAATCAAGAGTATAATGTATATGCATCTCTGTTTTTCATGTCGCCTTGTTATATGCATAAATTTTATTTTTAGATAAGTATATGCATGATTTTAGTTTTAGATAAGTATATGCATGATTTTTGCTAACTAGGTCTCATGGATTTTTAGTGCAAACTAAATAATAGGATGGTGCTTGGGATTGTGATGGACTATGGTACTCTTGTGTGTTCAACCACTTTTTTTTGAGAACTGTGTGTTCAACCACTTACGCATGGCCATCAACAAAAACTTTTTTCGCTATTTTTTCACACATCAAATTATAACAAACAAGTTTTCCGAAACTTTTTCCCCAAAAACATGACTGTATTTAAGAAAGAGAATAATCACACATGATTTGAGATGAAAATAGAGCAAAAACATACCTAACTTGGTGAAATCAAATTTGTATTTCTTGGCAGAAAAATTGTAGAAACAACTTGTGCTTGAGACAAGAGTCAGGGTTACAAATGGATGGATGGGCGGGATGGTTTGCATGAATAAGAAAAAAAGAAGTTTTCTTATGTCTAAATATGGCATTCTGTTTTTTGCACGTGTTCTCGTTGAAAAAACTTTATTATGTTCTTTTTTCTTTCGTACACACATGTTTTTTCAGTTTACATTTCCATTATGTACTATAGGAAAAATGCCAAATCTCGAGTATCAGAAATACTCGGTGAAGGCTGAATTGTTATTGGTAAATTTGTTGCCGGGTGTTGCACTAGGCGACAAGGGCTCAGCTTACACCATGTCGGCAACATGGTGTAAGACGAGATCCTTTTCTCGGGACTTGACAAAGCCTTTGCCGAGTGTAAATCACGGGTGCTTGGCAACGTAAAGTGCCTTGACCGCCGGCCGTCAGAAGCAGAGATGAAATGTGGCACCTCCATTTGCTGTCACTCTATCTCTCGGCGAACATGGTAGATACCAGGATGCCACGTTTCCAAGTAATAAGCCGAGTACCTCAAAGGAGATGGACGGCATATAGTAAACCAAATGTCCTAGGAATAAAGGGAGGGAAATACTAACGGGAGAGAAAGCGATGGGAAATAAACAAAACACAATAAAGAAACACAAATGAAAGGGAAAAGGAAAAAATGTGCATTAAGAGATGGAAGAGCAATGAAAAGAAATGCAAAGTGTAAGCCAAGTGTCATATATCGGATGCTCGTCTTACACTTATCTGCATTTAAAAAAGGAAAACAAAAATTGCAAGCCGATTTTTATGAATAGGGTGCTTGACTTATGCGTATCCACATTAGAAAAAAGGGAAATGCATTATTGTAAGCCAAGTGGCCTTTAGCAAACACTTGGTAAACAACTCCTGCTGTCACGGGGCCATTAAGTATGGTCGCAAGGGACACGTGCCCCGGCTTTGCTGAGCCAAGGGAGCTTACCGAGTGTTTCATGCTTCCTTTGCCGAGCTCCTTTTGCATGCTGAGCCCCTGATAATTTTTTTTAGTAAAGAGGCACTTGCCCGGCCTTAAACTGAGGCCCTTATGAGTACAACAAGTCTGACATAGTACGGGAAAATAAAAGATGGCAGTACATCCACAAAGCGATACAGCGAAACAAGCGATACATGCCCGTAGGCGGGATCAAAGCTGCGCAGCGCTTAGGAAGTACTCTATGCTCTCATGGTAGCAGGGGCGAGGAGCGACGTCATGTCGATCATGTCCCCTGTTTCGCTCGGCACATCTTAGTACACTTTGCCCGCACCTTTGAGGCGAGCTCCTCCATGTGCCTTCGGTCTTGCGCCCTTCTTAGCGGCTTCCACAGCTGCAAGAAAGACACCAATTTGTATAGTAGATCAGTTGGATGTTTGATGTATTGTCCCTCTATCAATGCCTTCTTTCTCGTAGTCCATAATGCCTAGGCCATAGCACCAAAGCCTAGCCAGACCATCCATCTATCGCGTCCAGTAGTGGACGACACCAGTCTATAAAAATTGGAGAACCCACTTGGGTTCCATGATGATCCAGTTACCGCTCTAACAGATCTCCACACAATTTAGCCATGATACATTGAAAGAGGATATGGTCGTAGTCTTCATTCTCACCACACCAGATGCATTTGCCATCACCCGGGCCTCTTCTCTTTTGCACCTCATCCCCACTAGTTATGCGATTACGCGCCACTTGCCAAAGAAATATTTTTATTTTCGCGGGGAGCCTGGCCTTCCAGATCCTAGACTGGTCACAAGGCATCAATGATTTAAAGATCTCACTATACAAACATCCAGTGGAGAATCGCCCGGATGGCTCCAAATGCCAGACTACTTCATCATTTCCATGCCCCAACCGATGCTCTTGTAATTTAGACTGAAGGACATCCCATTCCTTGTTTTCCACCTCACCCCAAGCACGTCGAAACTGGGGCGCCCACTGCCCAAGTCTCCACATGTCTGCTACCTTACTGTGCTGGTTCGTAGCAATGGCAAATAGTGCTGGGAATGCCAACGAGAACCGGTCCTCCCCACACAAGATGTCGGTCCAGAAACACGCGGCCTTACCATCATGAATGGTAAATTTAGTCGCCAATCGCAGCAATAGTTGCACTTTCCTAATATAGCTCGCAAACTATGACATATTAGTGTTCCGTCTAAAGTCCACCCCACCCTGGACCAAGTATTTGGTGGTAAATATGTTCAACCAGAGACCTCCCTGCCCAGTTAATATTTCCCACGCCACTTTGTCATCAGACACCAATTCATGACTTTGGTATTAATCACCCCCAAACCGCCAACCTCTTTAGGTTGGCAGATATTATCCCAGCTCACCATATGGTACCACTGTTTCTCATTCTCCTTTGCCCAGAAGAAACGAGAATGAACCTTACTTAGTTTGTCGTGAATCCCATCTCGGAGGAGATAAAAACCCATCACGAACATCGGAATATTCGTGAGACAATTGTTTATGAGTACCAGCCGTCCCCCAGAGGCCAGTAGCTTGCCCTGCCATGGCTCTGTTGGGGAACGCAGTATTTCAAAAAAATTCCTACGATCACGCAAGATCTATCTAGGAGATGCATAGCAACGAGCGGGGAGAGTGTGTCCACGTACCCTCATAGACCGAAAGCGGAAGCGTTTAGTAACGCGGTTGATGTAGTCGAAGGTCTTCGCGATCCAACCAATCCAAGCACCGAATGTACGGCACCTCCGCGTTCAGCACACGTTCAGCTCGATGACGTCCCTCGATCTCTTGATCTAGTTGAGGACGAGGGAGAGTTTCGTCAGCACGAGGGCGTGGTGATGGTGATGATGAAGTTACCGGTGCAGGGCTTCGCCTAAGCACTACGACGATGTAACCGAGGTGTGTAACTGTGGAGGGGGGCACCGGACACGCCTAAGAGAACACTTGGTGTATCTTTGGGGAGCCCCCTCCTACGTTTATATAAAGGGGGGAGGAGAGGTGGCCGGCCCAAGGGGGGGCACGCCAAGGGGGAGTCCTACTTGGACTCCCGCTCAAGTAGGATTCGGCCCCCTCCTTTCCTTTTCGGAGAAGGGGGGAAGGGGAAAGAGGTGGAGGAGAAGAAGTAAAGGGGGGCGCCCCCAACCCTAGTACAATTTGGTGTGGGCTTAGGGGGGCGCGCCTCCACCTGGCCGCCGCCTCCTCTCTCCACTAGGGCCCATGAAGGCCCATTAACTCCCTGGGGGGGGGGGGTTCGGGTAACCCCCGATACTCCGAAACGACCCGAACCATTCCGGTGTCCGAATGTAACCTTCCAATAGATGAATCTTTATGTATCAACCATTTCGAGACTCCTCGTCATGTCCGTGATCTCATCCGGGACTCCGAACAAACTTCAGTCATCAAATCACATAACTCATAATACAAATCGTCATTGAACGTTAAGCGTGCGGACCCTACGGGTTCAAGAACTATGTAGACATGACCGAGACACATCTGCGATCAATAACCAATAGCGGAACCTGGATGCCCATATTGGCTCCTACATATTCTACGAAGATCTTTATCGGTCAAACCGCATAACAACATAAGTTGTTCCCTTTGTCATCGGTATGTTACTTCCCCGAGGTTCGATCGTCGGTATTATCATACCTACTTCAATCTCGTTACCGGAAAGTCTCTTTACTCATTCTGCAATGCATCATCCCGTGACTAACTCATTAGTCACATTGCTTGCAAGGCTCATAGTGATGTGCATTACCGAGAGGGCCGAGACATACCTCTACGACACACAGAGTGACAAGTCCTAATCTCGATCTATGCCAACTCAACAAACAACATCGAAGACACCTGTAGAGCATCTTTATAATCACCCAGTTATGTTGTGATGTTTGATAGCACACAAGGTGTTCCTCTGGTATTCAGGAGTTGCATAATCTCATAGTCAGAGGAACATGTATAAGTCATGAAGAAAGCAATAGCAATAAAACTAAACGATCATTATGCTAAGCTAACGGATGGGTCTTGTCCATCAGATCATTCCCTAATGATGTGATCCCGTTCATCAAATGAAAACACTTTTCTATGGTCAGGAAACTTAACCATCTTTGATTAACGAGCTAGTCAAGTAGAGGCATACTAGGGACACTTGGTTTTGTCTATGTATTCACACATGTACTAAGTTTCCGGTTTAATACAATTCTAGCACGAATAATAAACATTTATGATGATATAAGGAAATATAAATAACAACTTTATTATTGCCTCCAGGGCATATTTCCTTCAGTCTCCCACTTGCAATAGAGTCAATAATCTAGATTACATAGTAATGATTCTAACACCCATGGAGTCTTGGTGCTGATCATCTTTTGCTCGTGAGAGAGGCTTAGTCAACGGGTCTACAACATTCAGATCTGTAAGTATCTTGCAAATCTCTATGTCTCCCTCCTTGACTTGATCGCGGATGGAATTGAAGCCTCTCTTGATGTGCTTGGTTCTCTTGTGAAATCCGGATTCCTTTGCCAAGGTAATTGCACCAGTATTGTCACAAAAGCTTTTCATTGGACCTGATGCACTAGGTATTACACCTAGATCGGATATGAACTCCTTCATCCAGACTCCTTCATTTGCTGCTTCCGAAGCAGCTATGTACTCCGCTTCACACGTAGATCCCGCCACGATGCTCTACTTGGAACTGCACCAACTGACAGCTCCACCATTCAATATAAATATGTATTCGGTTTGTGACTTAGAGTCATCCGGATCAGTGTCAAAGCATGCATCAACGTAACCATTTACGACGAGCTCTTTGTCACCTCCATAAACGAGAAACATATCCTTAGTCCTTTTCAGGTATTTTAGGATGTTCTTGACCACTGTCCAGTGATCCACTCCTAGATTACTTTGGTACCTCCCTGCTAAACTAATAGCAAGACACACATCAGGTCTGGTACACAGCATTGCATACATGATAGAACCTATGGCTGAAGCATAGGGAATGACTTTCATTTTCTCTCTATCTTCTGCAGTGGTTGGGCATTGAGTCTGACTCAACTTCACACCTTGTAACACAGGCAAGAACCCTTTCTTTGACTGATCCATTTTGAACTTCTTCAAAACTTTATTAAGGTATGTGCTTTGTGAAAGTCCAATTAAGCGTATTGATCTATCTCTATAGATCATGATACCCAATATATAAGAAGCTTCACCGAGGTATTGAAAAATTCTTATTCAAATATCCTTTTTATGCTATTCAGAAATTCTGTATCATTTCCGATCAACAATATGTCATCCACATATAATATCAGAAATGCTACAGAGCTCTCACTCACTTTCTTGTAAATACAGGCTTCTCCAAAAGTCTGTATAAAACCAGATGCTTTGATCACACTATCAAAATGTATATTCCAACTCCGAGAGGCTTGCACCAGTCCATAAATGGATCGCTGGAGCTTAGACACTTCGTTAGCACCTTTTGGATCGACAAAACCTTCTGGTTGCATCATATACAACTCCTCTTTAAGATATCCATTAAGGAATGCAGTTTTGACATCCATTTGCCAAATTTCATAATCATAAAATGCGGCAATTACTAACATGATTCGGACAGACTTAAGCATCGCTACGGGTGAGAAGGTCTCATCGTAGTCAACTCCTTGAACTTGTCGAAAACCTTTCGCAACAAGTCGAGCTTTGTAGACAGTAATATTACCATCAACATCAGTCTTCTTCTTGAAGATCCATTTATTCTGTATTGCTTGTCGATCATTAGGCAAGTCAACCAAAGTCCATACTTTGTTCTCATACATGGATCCCATCTCAGATTTCACGGCCTCAAGCCATTTCTTGGAATCTGGGCTCCTCATCGCTTCCTCATAGTTCGTAGGTTTGTCATGGTCAAGTAACATGACCTCCAGAACAGGATTACCGTACCACTCTGGTGCGGATCTTACTCTGGTTGACCTACGAGGTTCGGTAGTAACTTGATCAGAAGGTTCATGATCATCATCATTAACTTCCTCACTAATTGGTGTAGGAATCACTGGAACTGATTTCTGTGATGAACTACTTTCCAATTAGGTAGAAGGTACAATTACCTCATCAAGTTCTACTTTCCTCCCACTCACTTCTTTCGAGAGAAACTCCTTCTCTAGAAAGGATCCATTCTTAGCAACATATAACTTACATTCGGATCTGTGGTAGAAGGTGTACCAACTGTCTGCTTTGGGTATCCTATGAAGACACATTTCTCTGATTTGGGTTCGAGCTTCTCAGGTTGAAGCTTTTTCACATAAGCATCGCAACCCGAAACCTTAAGAAACGACAACTTGGGTTTCTTGCCAAACCACAGTTCATATGGTGTCGTCTCAACAGATTTAGATGGTGCCCTATTTAACGTGAATGCAGCCGTCTCTAAAGCATAACACCAAAACGATAGCGGTAAATCAGTAAGAGACATCATAGATCGCACCATATCTAAAAAGTGCGGTTACGACGTTCGGACACACCATTACATTGTGGTGTTCCAGGTGGTATGAGTTGCGAAACTATTCCACATTGTTTCAAATGAAGACCAAACTCGTAACTCAAATATTCACCTCCATGATCAGATCGTAGAAACTTTATTTTCTTGTTACGATGATTTTCCACTTCACTCTGAAATTCTTTGAACTTTTCAAATGTTTCAGACTTATGTTTCATCAAGTAGATATACCCATATCTTCTGAAATCATCTGTGAAGGTCAGAAAATAACAATACTCGCCGCGAGCCTCAACACTCATCGGACCGCATACATCAGTATGTATTATTTCCAACAATTCTGTTGCTCGCTCCATTGTTCCGGAGAATGGAGTCTTAGTCATCTTGCCCATGAGGCATGGTTCGCAAGCATCAAGTGATTCCAAAAGTCCATCAACATGGAGTTTCTTCATGCGCTTTACACCAATATGACCTAAACGGCAGTGCCACAAATAAGTTGCACTATCATTATTAACCTTGCATCTTTTGGCTTCAATATTATGAATATGTGTATCACTACAATCGATATTCAACAAAAATAGACCACTCTTCAAGGGTGCATGACCATAAAATATATTACTCATATAAATAGAACAACCATTATTCTCTGATTTAAATGAATAACCGTCTCGCATCAAACAAGATCTAGATATAATGTTCATGCTTAACGCTGGCACCAAATAACAATTATTCAGGTCTAAAACTAATCCCTAAGGTAGATGTAGCGGTGGCGTGCCGACGGCGATCACATCAACTTTGGAACCATTTCCCACGCGCATCGTCACCTCGTCCGTAGCCAATCTTCGTTTAATCCGTAGCCCCTGTTTCGAGTTGCAAATATGAGCAACAGAACCAGTATCAAATACCCAGGCGCTACTACGATCATTAGTAAGGTACACATCAATAACATGTATATCAAATATACCTTTCACTTTGCCATCCTTCTTATCCGCCAAATACTTGGGGCAGTTCCGCTTCCAGTGACCAGTCCCTTTGCAGAAGAAGCACTCAGTCTTAGGCTTAGGTCCAGACTTGGGCTTCTTCACTTGATCAGCAACTTGCTTGCCATTCTTCTTGAAGTTCCCCTTCTTCCCTTTACCTTTTTTCTTGAAACTAGTGGTCTTGTTAACCATCAACACTTGAGCTCCTTCTTGATTTCTACCTTCGCAGCCTTTAGCATCGCGAAGAGCTCGGGAATTGTCTTATCCATCCCTTGCATATTATAGTTCATCATGAAGCTTTTGTAGCTTGGTGGCAGTGATTGGAGAACTCTGTCAATGACACTATTATCAGGACCCAGACATTCTGAATATATGTTCACTGACAGAACTACTCTCCTCCATCTTGCAGATGTAGAACTTATTGGAGACTTCATATCTCTCAATCCGGGCATTTGCTTGAAATATTAACTTCAACTCCTGGAATATCTCATATGCTCCATGATGTTCAAAACGTCGTTGAAGTCCCGGTTCTAAGCCATAAAGCATGGCACACTGAACTATTGAGTAGTCGTCAGCTTTGCTCTGCCAGATGTTCATAACGTCCGGAGTTGCTCTTGCAGCGGGTCTTGCACCTAGCGGTGCTTCCAAGACGTAATTCTTCTGTGCAGCAATGAGGATAATCCTGAAGTTACGGACCCAGTCCGTGTAGTTGCTACCATCATCTTTCAATTAGCTTTCTCTAGGAACGCATTAAATTCAAGGGAACGATAGCACGGGCCATTGATGTACAACAACGTAGACATGCAAAATACTATTAGGTACTAAGTTCATGATAAATTAAAGTTCATTTAATCATATTACTTAAGAACTCCCACTTAGATAGACATCTCTCTAGCCATCTAAATGATCACGTGATCCATATCATCTAAACCATGTCCGATCTACACGTTCGACCTTTCGGTCTCAGTGTTCCGAAGCCATATCTGCATATGCTAGGCTCGTCAAGTTTAACCCGAGTATTCTGCGTGTGCAAAACTGGCTTGCACCCGTTGTATGTGAACGTAGAGCTTATCACACCCGATCATCACGTGTTCTCTCGGCATGACGAACTGTAGCAATGGTGCATACTCAGGGAGAACACTTATACCATGAAATTTAGTGAGAGATCACCTTATAATGCTACCGCCGTACTAAGAAAAATAAGATGCATAAAGGATAAACATCACATGCAATCAAAATAAGTGATATGATATGGCCATCATCATCTTGTGCCTTTGATCTCCATCTCCAAAGCACCGTCATGATCACCATCATCACCGGCTTGACACCTTGATCTCCTCGCAGCATCGTTGTCGTCTCGCTAACTATTGCTTCTACGACTATCGCTACCGCTTAGTGATAAAGTAAAGCAATTACATAGAGATTGCATTTCATACAATAAAGCGACAACCATAAGGCTCCTGCCAGTTGCCGATAACTTTTACAAAACATGATCACCTCATACAACAATTTATATATCATCACGTCTTGACCATATCACATCACAACAAGCCCTGCAAAAACAAGTTAGACGTCCTCTACTTTGTTGTTGCAAGTTTTACGTGGCTGCTACGGTCTTCTAGCAAGAACCATTCTTATCTACGCATCAAAAACCACAACGATTTTTCGTCAAGTGTGTTGTTTTAACCTTCAACAAGGACCGGGCGTAGTCAAACTGGATTCAACTAAAGTTGGAGAAACAGACACCCGCTAGCCACCTGTGTGCGAAGCACGTCGGTAGAACCAGTCTCATGAACGCGGTCATGTAATTTCGGTCTAGGCCGCTTCATCCAACAATACAGCCGAATCAAAGTAAGACGTTGCTGGTAAGCAGTATGACTATTATCGCCCACAACTCATTGTGTTCTACTCGTGCATATAATATCTACGCATAAACCTGGTACGGATGCCACTGTTGGGGAACGCAGTATTTCAAAAAAATTCCTACGATCATGCAAGATCTACCTAGGAGATGCATAGCAACGAGCGGGGAGTGTGTATCCACGTACCCTCGTAGACCGAAAGCGGAATCGTTTAGTAACGCGTTTGATGTAGTCGAACATCTTCGCGATCCAACCGATCCAAGCACCGAGCGTACGGCACCTTCGCGTTCAGCACACGTTCAGCTCGATGACGTCCCTCGATGTCTTGACCCAGTTCAGGACGAGGGAGAGTTTCGTCAGCACGACGGCATGGCGACGGTGCTGATAAAGTTACCGTCGTAGGGCTTCGCCTAAGCACCACAACGATATGACTGAGGTGTGTAACTGTGGAGGGGGCACCGCACACGGCTAAGAGAAGACTTAGTGTATCTTTGGAGTGCCCCCCTCCCACGTATATAAAGGGGGGAGGAGAGGTGGCCGGCCCAAGGGGGGCGCGCCAAGGGAGGGAGTCCTACTTGGACTCCTGGTCCATGTAGGATTCGGCCCCCTCCTTTCCTTTCCGGAGAAGGGGGGAAGGGGAAAGAGGTGGAGGAGAAGAAGGAAAGGGGGTCGTCCCCCAACCCTAGTCCAATTAAGTTTGGGCTTGGGGGGCGCGTGCCTCCACCTGGCCGCCGCCTCCTCTCTCCAGTAGGGCACATGAAGGCCCATTAACTCCCCCGGGGGGTCCGTAACGCCCGGTACTCCGAAACTTATCCGAAATGACCCGAACCATTCCAGTATCCAAATGTAACCTTCCAATATATGAATATTTATGTATCAACCATTTCGAGACTACTCGTCATGTCCGTGATCTCATCCGGGACTCCGAACAAACTTCAGTCATCAAATCACATAACTCATAATACAAATCATCATCGAACGTTAAGCGTGCGGACCCTACGGGTTCGAGAACTATGTAGACATGACCGAGACACATCTGCGATCAATAACCAATAGCGGAACCTGGATGCTCATATTGGCTCCTACATATTCTACGAAGATCTCTATCGGTCAAACCGCATAACAACATACGTTGTTCCCTTTGTCATTGGTATGTTACTTGCCCGAGGTTCGATCGTCGGTATCATCATACCTACTTCAATCTCGTTACTGGCAAGTCTCTTTACTCATTCCGCAATGCATCATCCCGTGACTATCTCATTAGTCACATTGCTTGCAAGGCTCATAGTGATGTGCATTACCGAGAGGGCCCAGAGATACCTCTACGATACCCGGAGTGACAAATCCTAATCTCGATCAATGCCAACTCAACAAACACCATCGGAGAAACCTGTAGAGCATCTTTATAATCACCCAGTTACGTTGTGACGTTTGATAGCACACAAGGTGTTCCTCCGGTATTCGGGAGTTGCATAATCTCATAGTCAGAGAAACAGGTATAAGTCATGAAGAAAGCAATAGCAATAAAACTAAACAATCGTTATGCTAAGCTAACGGATGGGTCGTGTCCATCACATCATTCTCTAATGATGTGATCCATTTCATCAAATGACAATACATGGATACGTCTCTGTCGTATCTACTTTTCCAAACACTTTTGCCCTTGTTTTGGATTATAACTTGCATGATTTGAATGGAACTAACCCGGACTGACGCTGTTTTCAGCAGAATTGCCATGGTGTTATTTATGTGCAGAAACAAAAGTTACTCAGAATGACCTGAAACTCCACGAAGATTATATTTGGAAATAATAAAAAATATTGGCGAAAGAATCAAGGCCAGGGGGCCCACACCCTTGACATGAGGGTGGGGGCGCGCTTGCCCCCCTGGGCGCGCCCCCTGCCTCGTGGGCCCCTTGGAGCTCCACCGACCTCAACTCCAACTCCATACATTCGTGTTCGGGGAGAAAAAAACAGAGAGAAAGATTCATCGCGTCTTACGATACGGAGCCGTCGCCAAGCTCTAAACACTCTCGGGAGGGCTGATCTGGAGTCCGTTCGGGGCTCTGGAGAGGGGAATCCGTCGCCGTCGTCATCATCAACCATCCTTCATCACCAATTTCATGATGCTCACCGCCGTGTGTGAGTAATTCCATCGTAGGCTTGCTGGACGGTGATGGGTTGGATTAGATTTATCATGTAATCGAGTTAGTTTTTTTAGGGTTTGATCCCTAGTATCCACTATGTTCTGAGATTGATGATGCTATGACTTTGCTATGCTTAATGCTTGTCACTAGGGCTCGAGTGCCATGATTTCAGATCTGAACCTATTATGTTTTCATGAATATATGTGAGTTCTTGATCCTGTCTTGCAAGTCTATAGTCACCTACTATGTGTTATGATCCGGCAACCCCGAAGTGACAATAATCGGGACCACTCCCGGTGATGACCGTAGTTTGAGGAGTTCATGTATTCACTATGTGTTAATGCTTTGGTCTGGTACTCTATTAAAAGGAGGCCTTAATATCCCTTAGTTTCCGTTAGGACCCCGCTGCCATGGGAGGGTAGGACAAAAGATGTCATGCAAGTTCTTTTCCATAAGCACGTATGACTATATTCGGAATACATGCCTACATTACATTGACGAATTGGAGCTAGTTCTGTGTCACCCTATGTTATGACTGTTACATGATGAACCGCATCCAGCATAATTCTCCATCACCGATCCAACGCCTACGAGCTTTTCATATATTGTTCTCCGCTTATTTACTTTTCCGTTGCTCCTGTTACAATCACTACAAAACCCAAAAAATTACTTTTGCTACCGTTACCGTTACTTCCATATTACTTTGCTACTAAATACTTTGCTGCAGATATTAAGTTATCCAGGTGTGGTTGAATTGACAACTCAACTGCTAATACTTGAGAATATTCTTTGGCTCCCCTTGTGTTGAATCAATATATTTGGGTTGAATACTCTACCCTCGAAAACTGTTGCGATCCCCTATACTTGTGGGTTATCAAGACTATTTTCTGGCGCCGTTGCCGAGGAGCATAGCTCTATTCTTTGAGTCACTTGGGATTTATATCTGCTGGTCACTATGAGGAACTTGAAAGACGAGAAAACAAAAATTTATCCCTCAACTACGAGGGGAGGTAAGGAACTGCCATCTAGCTCTGCACTTGATTCACCTTCTGTTTTGAGTAAGCTTGCGACACCTAAACCAGCTTCTGCTATTAATTCTGATATGTCGCATGTTATTGATGATGCCACTTCTACTTTGCATGATACCTATGATGAAACTACTTCTATGCTTGATACTACTGTGCCACTTGGTGAATTTCTTGATGAACAACTTGATAAGGCTAGAGAGAATGAAATTATTGAAACTGATAATATCGATGAAAGTGATGATGAAGACTCTCCCAATAAATATGAATTACCTGTTGTGCCTGAAGGCTATGTTATGGATGTAGAAACTGCTAGAGACTTTCTTGCTTGCAATGATAGAAGTGATCTTAAGAAATTATTAGCTAAGCTTAAACAAAAAACTCTGAATGCTAGAATGAAATATAATCGTGCTTATGCTACTTCACCTATCTTTGTTACTGATAAGGATTATGAATTCTCTGTTGATCCTGATATAATTACTTTGGTTGAGTCTGATCCTTTCTATGGCTATGAATCTGAAACTGTTGTGGCACATCTTACTAAATTAAATGATATAGCCACCCTGTTCACTAATGATGAGAGAACTCGCTAGTTTTATATCCTTAAAATATTTCCGTTCTCATTAAAGGGTGATGCTAAGATATGGTTTAATCCTCTTGATCCTGGTTGTGTGCGTAGTCCCCAGGATATGATTTGTTACTTCTCTGCTAAATATTTCCCTGCTCATAAGAAACAAGCTACTTTCAGGGAAATATATAATTTTTTGCAACTTGAAGAAGCGAGTCTCCCACAAGCTTGGGGGAGGCTTCTCCAATTACTTAATGCTTTGCCTGATCATCCTCTCAAGAAAAATGAAATACTTGATATCTTTTATAATAGACTAACCGATGCTTCCAGAGACCACCTGGATAGTTGTGCTGGTTCTATTTTCAGGGAAAGAACACCAGATGAACCTGAAATTCTATTGAATAATATGTTGACTAATGAAAATAATTGGACACTTCCTGAACCAACTCCTAAGCCAACTCCGAAGAAGAGGGGTGTTCTATTTCTCAGTCCTGAAGATATGCAAGAGGCAAAGAAATCTATGAAAGAAAAGGGTATAAAAGCTGAAGATGTTAAGAATTTACCTCCTATTGAAGAAATACATGGTCTTAATTTACCGCCTGTTGAAGAAATACATGGTTTTAATACATTACCTATTGAAGAAGCACACAGTTTTGATAATCCGACACAGGTAGTAAAGGTAAATTCTCTCTATAGATATGATAAAGCTGAAATCCCTCCTACTAAGTTTGCTAGCCAATGTTTGGATGAGTTTGATAACTTTATGGTTAAGAAAGAAGATTTAAATGCTTATTTTGGTAGACAATTAAAACATAGTGCTTATATGATTGAACACTTGGGTGATTATATGTCTAGAGTTAAAGGTGAACTTAAACTCAATAGTAAAGATGCTTCTATGGTTACCACTCAAGTAGAACAAGTACTTAAGGCTCAAAATGATTTTCTCAATGAATTGAATAGTAAGAATAATGATTTTGCTGTTAGAGTGGCTACTAGAACTGGTAAAATGACTCAGGAACCTTTGTATCCTGAAGGCCATCCTAAGAGAATTGAGCAAGATTCTCAGAGAAATAATGTAGATGCACCTAGTCCTTCTAAAAAGAAAAATTATAGGACTTTGCATGCTTCTATTGTACCTATTACTGAAACATCTGAGAATCCCAATAATATTTCTATCTCTGATGCTGAAACACAATCTGGTAATGAACATGAATCTAGTGATAATGAAAATGAAAATGATAATGTTCATGATGATGCTCAACCCAGCAATGATAATGATGTAGAAATTGAACCTGTTGTTGATCTTGATAACCCACAATCAAAGAATCAACGTTATGATAAGAGAGACTTTGTTGCTAGGAAACACAGTAAAGAAAGAGAACTATGGGTTCAGAAACCCATGCCTTTTCCTCGCAAACCATCCAAGAAAAAGGATGATGAGGATTTTGAGCGCTTTGCTGAAATGATTAGACCTATCTTTTTGCGTATGCGATTAACTGATATGCTCAAAATGAATCCTAATGCTAAGTATATGAAAGAAATTGTTACTAATAAAAGAAAGATACCGGATTTTGAAAATTCCACCATGCTTGCTAATTATACTTTTAAGGGTGGAATACCTAAGAAGCTAGGAGATCGAGGAGTACCCACTATACCATGCTCCATTAAAAGAAACTATGTTAAAACTGCTTTATGTGATCTTGGAGCCGGTGTTAGTGTTATGCCTCTCTCTTTATATCATAGACTTGACTTGAATAAGTTGACACCTACTGAAATATCTTTGCAAATGGCTGATAAATCAACTGCTATACCTGTCGGTATTTGTGAGGATGTGCCTGTTGTGGTTGCAAATGTTACTATTTTAACGGACTTTGTTATTCTTAATATTCCCGAGGATGATAGTATGTCTATTATTCTTGGAAGACCCTTTTTGAATACTGTAGGGGCTATTATTGATTGCAACACAGGCAATGTCACTTTTCATGTTAATGGTTATGAGCATAAGGTACACTTTCTGAGGAAACAACCTCAAGTCCACAGTATCAATTCTATTGGAAAATTTCCATCTATTATTTTTGGAGGTTTTGAATTCCCTCTTCCTACTGTCAAGAAGAAATATGATATTCTTATTATTGGGGATGTGCATATCCCCGTTGAGGTAACATAGTGTTATTCGAAATTTCTCCGGTTTCATGCGATTCGGAATGAGTTTGTTAACAAGACCTGATCAACCTTGTTAGTGGATTCCTTTTGATGAGCATGAGATGGATGAAGTTAGAAAGCACAACCTTCTGTACCCTCCTTTTACCTTCTGTTAGTTAGTTGAAATAAAGTAAAAAAATAGTATTTTCTGTCTGTTTTCTGAATTATCCGTGCAATATAAAAATACCCCGAAAATAAAAGTTCTCCAAATACCCCGAAATTGAAATATGATTTTTTCTGGAATATTTGAGAATATCTGGCACTGAGAACACAGAAGGGGGAGCAAGCACCTGGCCACGAGGGTCCAGGGCGCGCCCCCTGCCTCGTGGGCCCATGGTGGCTCCCCTCCACTTATTCCTGCACCCACACACTTCCTCTTCCTCCAAAAAAATCACCATCCAGCTCAAGCACGAGTTCTAGCTCATTTTGTTATGATTTTCGATCTGCTTGCTCAAAGCACCTCCCACAAAACTGCTTTGGGGGATTGTTCCTTGGTATGTGACTCCTCCATTGGTCCAATTAGTTTTTGTTCTAGTGCTTTATTCATTGCAAATTTGTGCTGCCTAGGTGACCATGTTCTTGAGCTTGCATGTCAAATTTATATGGTTCCAAGTAGTTCTAATGCATGATATAGCTAGGCACTTGTAGGAGTAGTTGCTATCAATTTTGTTGAGCTTGGTTCACTTTTGTTTGAAGTTACTAAAAATTTCAGAAATATTTCACAGGAAGAAATATGTTTAGGAAAATGTACCAAGGTGGTTCTTCAAGGAAGCAAGGACCCAGGCTTGCAATGCGTGATGCTGACAATGAACCACCAAGGGACGCTCCAGTGCGGCCTTGTGAATGGCCTTCAGAAGACTTTATGGATCGAGCAGGAATCAAGGAAGAATTTAACGCATATTTGCGTAACGCTGATCTTGTGAGCTTCGAGGCGGAAAAGTGCCGTCAGTACCACTATCTCACTAGTTCCTTTGTGAGGAGGTTTGAACTTTCATCTTCACGCAATTCTCAAACTGTCCTGTTTGATCTTTATGAAAATTCTTATACTATGGACTTAGAGGATTTTACCACTGCTTGCAAACTTCCACAATGGGGTAGTACTAGTGAACCTCGCAAATCTGAATTTAGAGATTTTCTTGCTAGTATAATTGTGGGGGAATCTAGAGACATAGCACAAGCTACCATAGGGAGCATTCACTTTCCTGCTATACACTATTTTGCTCTCTTCTCATAGGTAGGTGCATAAATGGTAAGGATGAAGCATGTCACATGTGTGTCCCTTACCTTAGTGTTCTTAGGAGTGCTGTGTTAGGAGATAAACATTATAATTTGGGAGTCATTGTTGCACGTAGGTTGCATCATAATAGATTTAATGGAGATTTTTTTGGTGGAATTTATGCAACCCGTATAGCTAATTTTCTTGGTGTAACCATACGTGAGGATGATATTGAGTTGCCTCCTTATTTGGATTATGAGGCTATGGTTCCTCATCATTTTGTTGAGAGGAACGATCAGTTCCTCTAGTACCGACTAATCTTTGACAGACGACGCACCTATCACGTCGCTCTCCCTGCTTCTACTTTCTTTGACTTTCAGGCAAAAGGGAGACATTTTATAACCAGAGAGGAGGCAGAAGAGTATAAGAGGAGGGTTGAGATAGCTCGCCTCCAAGCTGCAGCCCATAATGCAATGACTGCTACATCTCAGTACGACCCCAACTATAACTTTGGATATCCGCCAGGCCATCCGTGGCAATAAACCAACTTAGGCCAAAAGCCTAAGCTTGGGGGAGTACGTATTTCTCACCGACATTACTTTTATGTTCACACACTCATTGCTAGTTGTCGGTGCTCATACTTTTTCACTGTAATATCCATGCTAGTTTATTTTCCTTTTTATGCTTTCTTCTTGTGTGTTTGAAAAACCTTAAGAAAAAACAAAAAAATTAGTTGTAGCTTTTAGTTAGTTTATTTTTCTTGCTGTAGTAATAATTAAAAGAAAACCCAAAAAGATTTCCTGTTCTTCTTTTGCTTGTTGGGAGCTTTCCTGTGTAAATAGTTTTATTTCTTTTCTTCGGGGGTCGATAGGAGAAGACCATAATGAAATTGTTGAAGTGGCTCTTATATGCATTATTGTTGATTTAACCAAGAGCCCATATTGCCTTGTCTTCTCCTGTTTATTGGATGGTCGCAGATTCCAGCTTAGTCCAATGCACGTGCACTATTATTATTATTATTCACATCGTTCGGTCGTGCAAGTGAAAGGCAATTATGACGATATATGATGGACTGATTGAGATGAGAGAAGCTGGTATGAACTCGACCTCTCTTGTTTTTTTAAATATGATTAGTTCATCGTTCCTGATTCAGCCTATTATGAATGAACATGCTTGTAATGACAATTAGAGATCATAGCTACTTATGCCATGCTTAATTAGCTAGGAGTTTATAATGGTTTACCTTGCGTGCCAACATGCTATTAAAATGGTTGTGATGTGGTATAATAGGGTGGTATCCTCCTTTGAATGATTCAAGAGACTTGACTTGGCACATGTTCACACATGTAGTTGAAACAAAATCAACATAGCCTTCACGATATTTATGTTCATGGTGGATTATATCCTACTCATGCTTGCACTCAATGTTTATTAATTTTAATGCATGTTCATGACTGTTGTCGCTCTCTAGTTGGTCGCTTCCCAGTCTTTTGCTAGCCTTCACTTGTACTAAGCGGGAATACTGCTTGTGCATCCAATTCCTTAAACCCCAAAGTTATTCCATATGAGTCCACTATACCTTCCTATATGCGGTATCTACCTGCCGTTCCAAGTAAATTTGTATGTGCCAAACTCCAAACCTTCAAATGAAATACTGTTTTGTATGCTCGAATAGCTCATGTAACAACTAGGGCTGTCCTTATCCTCCATGCTAGGCGGGTTATTCTCAAGAGGAGTGGACTCTGCTCCTCACTCACGAGAAAATGGCTGGTCACCGGGATGCCCAGTCCCATGCTTTATGCAAACCAAATCAAAATAATTGCAAACAAAACTCCCCCGGGACTGTTGTTAGTTGGAGGCACTCGTTGTTTCGAGCAAGCCATGGATTGATGCTTGTAGGTGGAGGGGGAGTATAAACTTTACCATTCTGTTTGGGAACCGCCTATAATGTGTGTAGCATGGAAGATATCGCCATCTCTTGGTTGTTATGTTGACAATGAAAGTATGCCACTCAAAATATTATTTATCTCTGCTTTAAAATCGAGCTCTGGCACCTCTACAAATCCCTGCTTCCCTCTGCGAATGGCCTGTCTATTTACTTTTATGTTGAGTCATCACCCTCTTATTAAAAAGCACCAGCTGGAGAACACCGCTGTCATTTGCATTCATTACTATTAATTTATATTGGGTATGACTATGACTGGATCTCTTTTACCATGAATTACAATGTCTAGTTAGTCCTTGATCTTTAAAGGTGCTCTACATTTATGTTTTGCGGTCTCAGAAAGGGCTAGCGAGATACCATCTTGTTATATCATATTTGTTGGGGAACGTAGTAATTTCAAAAAAATTCCTACGAACACGCAAGATCATGGTGATGCATAGCAACGAGAGGGGAGAGTGTTGTCCACGTACCCTCGTAGACCGACAGCGGAAGCGTTATCACAACGCGGTTGATGTAGTCGTACGTCTTCACGATCCGACCGATCAAGTACGAACGTACGGCACCTCCGAGTTCTACACACGTTCAGCTCGATGACGTCCCTCGAACTCCGATCCAGCCGAGTGTTGAGGGAGAGTTTCGTCAGCACGACGGCGTGGTGACGATGATGATGTTCCACCGACGCAGGGCTTCGCCTAAGCTCCGCAACGGTATTATCGAGGTGTAATTTGGTGGAGGGGGGCACCGCACACGGCTAAGAGATCTCAAGGATCAATTTTTGTGTCTCTGGGATGCCCCCCTGCCCCCGTATATAAAGGAGCAAGGGAGGAGGAGGCCGGCCCTAGGAGGGGGCGCACCAAGTGTGGAGTCCTACTAGGACTCCCTAGTCCTAGTAGGATTCCACCTTCCATATGGAATAGGAAAAGAGGAAGGGAAAAAGAGAAGGAAGGAAGGGGGCGCCCCCCTTCCCTAGTCCAATTCGGGCCAGACCAAGGGGACGGGTGCGGCCACCCTTGAGGCCCTTTTCCTTCTTTCCCGTATGGCCCAATAAGGCCCAATACGTATTCCCGTAACTCTCCGGTACTCCGAAAAATACCCGAATCACTCGGAACCCTTACGAAGTCCGAATATAGTCGTCCAATATATCGGTTTTTACGTCTCGACCATTTCGAGACTCCTCGTCATATCCCCGATCTCATCCGGGACTCCGAACTCCTTCGGTACATCAAAACTCAATAAAACTGTCATCGTAACGTTAAGCGTGCGGATCCTACGGGTTCGAGAACTATGTAGACATGACCGAGACACGTCTCCGGTCAATAACCAATAGCGGGACCTAGATGCCCATATTGGCTCCCACATATTCTACGAAGATCTTTATCGGTCAGACCGCATAACAACATACGTTGTTCCCTTTGTCATCGGTATGTTACTTGCCCGAGATTCGATCCTCGGTATCTCGATACCTAGTTCAATCTCGTTACCGGAAAGTCTCTTTACTCGTTCC
The DNA here is from genome assembly GCF_018294505.1 of Triticum aestivum. Lineage (NCBI taxonomy): Eukaryota > Viridiplantae > Streptophyta > Magnoliopsida > Poales > Poaceae > Triticum > Triticum aestivum. The sequence continues at coordinate 205,955,721 of NC_057799.1, forward strand.
GTAATACATCATCCCGCAACTAACTCATTAGTCACAATGCTTGCAAGGCTTATAGTGATGTGCATTACCGAGTGGGCCCAGAGATACCTCTCCGACAATCGGAGTGACAAATCCTAATCTCAAAATACGCCAACCCAACAAGTAACTTTGGAGACACCTGTAGAGCACCTTTATAATCACCCATTTACGTTGTGACGTTTGGTAGCACACAAAGTGTTCCTCCGGTAAACGGGAGTTGCATAATCTCATAGTCATAGGAACATGTATAAGTCATGAAGAAAGCAATAGCAACATACTAAACGATCGGGTGCTAAGCTAACGGAATGGGTCAAGTCAATCACGTCATTCTCCTGATGAGGTGATCCCGTTAATCAAATGACAACTCATGTCTATGGCTAGGAAACATAACCATCTTTGATTAACGAGCTAGTCAAGTAGAGGCATACTAGTGACACTCTGTTTGTCTATGTATTCACACATGTATTATGTTTCCGGTTAATACAATTCTAGCATGAATAATAAACATTTATCATGATATAAGGAAATATATAATACATTATTATTGCCTCTAGGGCATATTTCCTTCAGTCTCCCACTTGCACTAGAGTCAATAATCTAGTTCACATCGCCATGTGATTTAACATCAATAATTCACATCACCATGTGATTAACACCCATAGTTCACATCGTCATGTGATCAACACCCAAAGGGTTTACTAGAGTCAGTAATCTAGTTCACATCGCTATGTGATTAACACCCAAAGAGTACTGAGGTGTGATCATGTTTTGCTTGTGAGATAATTTTAGTCAACGGGTCTGTCACATTCAGATCCGTAAGTATTTTGCAAATTTCTATGTCTACAATGCTCTGCACGGAGCTACTCTAGCTAATTGCTCCCACTTTCAATATGTATCTAGACCGAGACTTAGAGTCATCTAGATTTAGTGTCAAAACTTGGATCGACGTAACCCTTTACGACGAACCTTTTGTCACTTCCATAATCGAGAAACATTTCCTTATTCCACTAAGGATAATTTTGACCGCTGTCCAGTGATCTACTCCTAGATTACTATTGTACTCCCTTGCCAAAATGAGTGTAGGGTATACAATAGATTTGGTACACAGCATGGCATACTTTATAGAACCTATGGCCAAGGCATAGGGAATGACTTTCATTCTCGTTCTATCTTCTGCCGTGGTCGGGCTTTGAGTCTTACTCAATTTCATACCTTGTAACACAGTCAAGAACTCTTTCTTTGACTGTTGTATTTTGAACTACTTCAAAATCTTGTTAAGGTATGTACTCATTGAAAAAACTTATCAAGCGTCTTGATCTATCTCTATAGATCTTGATGCTCAATATGTAAGCAGCTTCACCGAGGTCTTTCTTTGAAAAACTCCTTTCAAACACTCCTTTATGCTTTGCAGAATAATTCTACATTGTTTCCGATCAATAATATGTCATTCACATATACTTATCAGAAATGATGTAGTGCTCCCACTCACTTTCTTGTAAATACAGGCTTCACCGCAAGTCTGTATACAACTATATGCTTTGATCAACTTATCAAAGCGTATATTCCAACTCCGAGATGCTTGCACCAGTCCATTGATGGATCGCTGGAGCTTGCATATTTTGTTAGCACCTTTAGGATTGACAAAACCTTCTGGTTGTATCATATACAACTCTTCTTTAATAAATCCATCAAGGAATGCAGTTTTGTTTATCCCTTTGCCAGATTTCATAAAATGCGGCAATTGCTAACATGATTCAGACAGACTTAAGCATAGATACGAGTGAGAAACTCTCATCGTAGTCAACATCTTGAACTTGTCGAAAACCTTTTTGCGACAATTCTAGCTTTGTAGATAGTGACACTACTACCAGCGTCCGTCTTCCTCTTGAAGATCCATTTAATCTCAATGGCTTGCCGATCATCGGGCAAGTCAACCAAAGTCCATAGTTTGTTCTTCATACATGGATCTCATCTCAGATTTCATGGCCTCAAGCCATTTCCCGGAATCTGGGCTCATCATCGCTTCCTCATAGTTCGTAGGTTCGTCATGGTCAAATAACATGACCTCCAGAACAGGATTACCGTACCACTCTGGTGTGGATCTCACTCTGGTTTACCTATGAGGTTTGGTAGTAACTTGATCTGAAGTTACATGATCATCATCATTAACTTCCTCACTAATTGGTGTAGGAGTCACAGGAACAGATTTCTGTGATGAACTACTTTCCAATAAGGGAGCAGGTACAGTTACCTCATCAAGTTCTACTTTCCTCCCACTCACTTCTTTTGAGAGAAACTCCTTCTCTAGAAAGGATCCATACTTAGCAACGAATGTCTTGCCTTCGAATCTGTGATAGAAGGTGTACCCAACTGTCTCCTTTGGGTATCCTATGAAGACACATTTCTCCGATTTAGGTTTGAGCTTATCAGGATGAAACTTTTTCACATAAGCATCGCAACCCCAAACTTTAAAAAACGACAACTTTGGTTTCTTGCCAAACCATAGTTCATAAGGCGTCGTCTCATCGGATTTTGATGGCGCCCTATTTAACGTGAATGTAGCTGTCTCTAATGCATAACCCCAAAACGATAGTGGTAAATTGGTAAGAGACATCATAGATTGCACTATATCCAATAAAGTACGTTTATGATGTTCGGACACACCATTATGCTGTGGTGTTCTAGGTGGCGTGAGTAGTGAAACTATTTCATATTGTTTTAACTGAAGGCCAAACTCGTAACTAAAATATTCTTCTCCACGATCAAATCGTAGAAACTTTATTTTCTTGTTACGATGATTTTCGCTTCACTCTGAAATTATATGAACTTTTCAAATGTTTCAGACTTCTGTTTCATTAAGTAGATATACCCATATCTGCTCAAATCATCTGTGAAGGTCAGAAAATAATGATACCTGCTACGAGCCTCAATGTTCATCGGACCACATACATCTGTATGTATGATTTCCAACAAATCTGTTGCTCTCTCCATAGTTCCGTAGAACGGCGTTTTAGTCATCTTGCCCATGAGGCACGGTTCGCAAGCATCAAGTGATTCATAATCAAGTGATTCCAAAATCCCATCAGTATGGAGTTTCTTCATGCGCTTTACACCAATATGACCTAAACGGCAGTGCCACAAATAAGTTGCACTATCATTATTAACTTTGCATCTTTTGGCTTCAATATTATGAATATGTGTATCACTACGATCGAGATCCAACAAACCATTTTTGTTGGTGTGTATGACCATAAAAGGTTTTTTTATTCATGTAAACAGAACAACAATTGTTCTCTAACTTAAATGAATAGCCGTATTGCAATAAACATGATCAAATCATATTCATGCTCAACACAAACACCAAATAACATTTATTTAGTTTCAACACTAATCCCGAAAGTATAGGGAGTGTGCGATGATGATCATATCAATCTTGGAACTACTTCCAACACACATCGTCACCTCGCCTTTTACTAGTCTCTGTTTATTCTGCAACTCCCGTTTTCGAGTTACTACTCTTTAGCAACTGAACTAGTATCAAATACTGAGGGGTTGCTATAAACACTAGTAAGTACACATCAATAACATGTATATCCAATATACTTTTGTTCACTTTGCCATCCTTCTTATCCACCAAATACTTAGGGAAGTTCCGCCTCCAGTGACTAGTCCCTTTGCAGTAGAAGCACTTAGTCTCAGGCTTAGGACCAGACTTAGGCTTCTTCACTTGAGCAGCAACTTGCTTGCCGTTATTTTTGAAGTTCCCTTTCTTCCCTTTGCCCTTTTCTTGAAACTAGTGGTCTCGTCAACCATCAATACTTGAAGTTTTTCTTGATTTCTACCTTCGTCGATTTCAGCATCACGAAGAGCTCGGGAATTACTTTCGTCATCCCTTGCATACTATAGTTCATCACGAAGTTCTACTAACTTGGTGATGGTGACCAGAGAATTCTGTCAATCACTATTTTATCTGGAAGATAAACTCCCACTTGATTCAAGAGATTGTAGTACCCAGACAATCTGAGCATATGATCACTAGTTGAGCGATTCTCCTCCATCTTTTTAGCTATAGAACTTGTTGGAGACTTCATATCTCTCAACTCGGGTATTTGCTTGAAATATTAACTTCAACTCCTGGAACATCTTATATGGTCCATGACGTTCAAAACGTCTTTGAAGTCCCGATTCTAAGCCGTTAAGCATGGTGCACTAAACTATCAAGTAGTCATCATATTGAGCTAGCCAAACGTTCATAACGTCTGCATCTGCTCCTGCAATAGGTCTGTCACCTAGCGGTGCATCAAGGACATAATTTTTCTGTGCAGCAATGAGGATAATCCTCAGATCACTGATCCAATCCGCATCTTTGCTACTAACATCTTTCAACATAATTTTTCTCTAGGAACATATCAAAAATAAACAGGGAAGCAACAACGCGAGCTATTGATCTACAACATAATTTCCAAAATACTAGCAGGACTAAGTTCATGATGAATTTAAGTTCAATTAATCATATTACTTAAGAACTCCCACTTAGATAGACATCCCTCTAATTATCTAAGTGATCACGTGATCCAAAGCAACTAAACCATGTCCGATTAACACGTGAGATGGAGTAGTTTCAATGGTGAACATCACTATGTTGATCATATCTACTATATGATTCATGCTCGACCTTTCGGTCTCTGTGTTCCGAGGCCATATCTGTATATGCTTGGCTCGTCAAGTTTAACCTGAGTATTCCGCGTGTGCAACTGTTTTGCACCCGTTGTATTTGAACGTAGAGCCTATCACACCCGATTAACACGTGGTGTCTCAGCACGAAGAACTTTTGCAACGGTGCATACTCAGGGAGAACACTTTTATCTTGAAATTTTAGTGAGAGATCATCTTATAATGCTACCGTCAATCAAAGCAAGATAAGATGCATAAAGGATTAACATCACATGCAATCAATATAAGTGAAATGATATGGCCATCATCATCTTGTGCTTGTGATCTCCATCCCCGAAGCACCGTGCTCGTGATCTCCATCTCCGAAGCACCGTCATGATCACCATCGTCACCGGCGCGACACCTTGATCTCCATCGTAGTATCGTTGTCGTCTCGCCAAATAATTGCTTTTACGACTATCGCTACCGCTTAGTGATAAAGTAAAACTATTACATGGTGATAGCATCTCATACAATAAAGCGACAACCATATGGCTCCTGCCAGTTGCCGATAACTCAGTTACAAAACATGATCATCTCATACAACAAATTATATCACATCATGTCTTGACCATATCACATCACAACATGCCCTGCAAAAACAAGTTAGACGTCCTCTACTTTGTTGTTGCAAGTTTTACGTGGCTGCTACGGGCTTAGCAAGAACCGTTCTTACCTACGCATCAAAACCACAACGATAGTTTGTCAAGTTGGTGCTGTTTTAACCTTCGCAAGGACCGGGCGTAGCCACACTCGGTTCAACTAAAGTGAGAGAGACAGACACCCGCCAGTCACCTTTAAGCAACGAGTGCTCCGAATGGTGAAACCAGTCTCGCGTAAGCGTACGCGTAATGTCGGTCCGGGCCGCTTCATCTCACAATACCGCTGAACCAAAGTATGACATGCTGGTAAGCAGTATGACTTATATCGCCCACAACTCACTTGTGTTCTACTCGTGCATATAACATCAACGCATAAAACCTGGCTCTGATACCACTGTTGGGGAACGTAGTAATTTCAAAAAAATTCCTACGCACACGCAAGATCATGGTGATGCATAGCAACGAGAGGGGAGAGTGTTGTCCACGTACCCTCGTAGACCGACAGCGGAAGCGTTATCACAACGCGGTTGATGTAGTCGTACGTCTTCACGATCCGACCGATCAAGTACCGAACGTACGGCACCTCCGAGTTCTACACACGTTCAGCTCGATGACGTTCCTCGAACTCCGATCCAGCCGAGTGTTGAGGGAGAGTTTCGTCAGCACGACGGGGTGGTGACGATGATGATGTTCCACCGACGCAGGGCTTCGCCTAAGCTCCGCAACGGTATTATCGAGGTGTAATTTGGTGGAGGGGGGCACCGCACACGGCTAAGAGATCTCAAGGATCAATTGTTGTGTCTCTGGGGTGCCCCCCTGCCCCCGTATATAAAGGAGCAAGGGAGGAGGAGGCTGGCCCTAGGAGGGGGCGCACCAAGTGTGGAGTCCTACTAGGACTCCCTAGTCCTAGTAGGATTCCACCTCCCATATGGAATAGGAAAAGAGGAAGGGAAAAAGAGAAGGAAGGAAGGGGGCGCCCCCCTTCCCTAGTCCAATTCGGACCAGACCAAGGGGAGGGTGCGGCCACCCTTGAGGCCCTTTTCCTTCTTTCCCGTATGGCCCAATAAGGCCCAATACGTATTCCCGTAACTCTCCGGTACTCCGAAAAATACCCGAATCACTCGGAACCTTTCCGAAGTCCGAATATAGTCGTCCAATATATCGATTTTTACGTCTCAACCATTTCGAGACTCCTCGTCATATCCCCGATCTCATCCGGGACTCCGAACTCCTTCGGTACATCAAAACTCAATAAAACTGTCATCGTAACGTTAAGCGTGCGGACCCTACGGGTTGGAGAACTATGTAGACATGACCGAGACACGTCTCCGGTCAATAACCAATAGCGGGACCTAGATGCCCATATTGGCTCCCACATATTCTACGAAGATCTTTATCGGTCAGATCGCATAACAACATACGTTGTTCCCTTTGTCATCGGTATGTTACTTGCCCGAGATTCGATCGTCGGTATCTCGATACCTAGTTCAATCTCGTTACCGGCAAGTCTCTTTACTCGTTCCGTAATACATCATCCCGCAACTAACTCATTAGTCACAATGCTTGCAAGGCTTATAGTGATGTGCATTACCGAGTGGGCCCAGAGATACCTCTCCGACAATCGGAGTGACAAATCCTAATCTCAAAATACGCCAACCCAACAAGTAACTTTGGAGACACCTGTAGAGCACCTTTATAATCACCCATTTACGTTGTGACGTTTGGTAGCACACAAAGTGTTCCTCCGGTAAACGGGAGTTGAATAATCTCATAGTCATAGGAACATGTATAAGTCATGAAGAAAGCAATAGCAACATACTAAACAATCGGGTGCTAAGCTAACGGAATGGGTCAAGTCAATCACGTCATTCTCCTGATGAGGTGATCCCGTTAATCAAATGACAACTCATGTCTATGGCTAGGAAACATAACCATCTTTGATTAACGAGCTAGTCAAGTAGAGGCATACTAGTGACACTCTGTTTGTCTATGTATTCACACATGTATTATGTTTCCGGTTAATACAATTCTAGCATGAATAATAAACATTTATCATGATATAAGGAAATATATAATACTTTATTATTGCCTCTAGGGCATATTTCCTTCAATATTATGATTGTTTTGAGAAAGTGTTGTCATCCGAGATTTATTATTATTGCTCGCTAGTTGATTATGCCATTGATATGAGTAAACATGAGACCTAAGAGTTATTGTGAATATGGTGAGTCATAATTTTGCTGAAAACTTGAATGCTGGCTTTAAATATTTACAACAACAAGAGCAAACAGAGTTTGTAAAAGTTTTTCTTTATCACTTTCAGTTTATCAACTGAATTGCTTGAGGACAAGCAAAGGTTTAAGCTTGGGGGAGTTGATACGTCTCCGTCATATCTACTTATCCAAACACTTTTGCCCTTGTTTTGGACTCTAACTTGCATGATTTGAATGGAACTAACCCGGACTGACGCTGTTTTCAGCAGAATTGCCATGGTGTTATTTATGTGCAGAAATAAGTTCTCGGAATGGCCTGAAACTCCACGGAGATTATTTTTGGAAATAATAAAAAATACTGGCCAAAGAATCAAGGCCAGGGGGCCCACACCCTTACCACGAGGGTGGGGGCGCGCCCCCTGCCTCGTGGGCCCCCTGGAGCTCCACGGACCTCAACTCCAACTACATATATTCGTGTTCGGGGAGAAAAAATCAGAGAGAAAGATTCATCGCGTTTTACGATACGGAGCCGCCGCCAAGCCCTAAACTCTCTCGGGAGGGCTGATCTGGAGTCCGTTCTGGGCTCCGAAGAGGGGAATCCGTCGCCGTCGTCATCATCAACCATCCTCCATCACCAATTTCATGATGCTCACCGCCGTGCCTGAGTAATTCCATCGTAGGCTTGCTGGACGGTGATGGGTTGGATGAGATTTATCATGTAATCGAGATAGTTTTGTTAGGGTTTGATCCCTAGTATCCACTATGTTCTGAGATTGATGTTGCTATGACTTTGCTATGCTTAATGCTTGTCACTAGGGACCGAGTGCCATGATTTCAGATCTGAACGTATTATGTTTTCATGAATATATGTGAGTTCTTGATCCTATCTTGCAACTCTATAGTCACCTACTATGTGTTAGGATCCGGTAACCCCGAAGTGACAATAATCGGGACAACTCCCGGTGATGACCGTAGTTTGAGGAGTTCATGTATTCACTATGTGTTAATGCTTTGGTCCGGTACTCTATTAAAAGGAGGCCTTAATATCCCTTAGTTTCCGTTAGGACACCGCTGCCACGAGAGTGTAGGACAAAATATGTCATGCAAGTTCTTTTCCATAAGCACGTATGACTATATTCGGAATACATGCCTACATTACATTGATGAATTGGAGCTAGTTCTGTGTCACCCTATGTTATGACTGTTACATGATGAACCGCATCCGGCATAATTCTCCATCACCGATCCAACGCCTACGATCTTTTCATATATTGTTCTTCGCTTATTTACTTTTCCGTTGCTCCTGTTACAATCACTACAAAACCTAAAAATATTACTTTTGCTACCGTTACCGTTACGTCCATATTAGTTTGCTACTAAATCCGTTGCTGCAGATATTAAGTTATCCAGGTGTGGTTGAATTGACAACTCAACTGCTAATACTTGAGAATATTCTTTGGCTCCCCTTGTGTCGAATCAATAATTTGGGTTGAATACTCTACCCTCGAAAACTCTTGTGACCCCTATACTTGTGGGTTATCACACATGTCTATGGTCGGGAAACTTAACCATCTTTGATTAACGAGCTAGTCAAGTAGAGGCATACTAGGGATACTCAGTTTTGTCTATGTATTCACACATGTACTATGTTTCCGGTTCAATACAATTCTAGCAAGAATAATAAACATTTATCATGATATAAGGAAATATAAATAACAACTTTATTATTGCCTCTAGGGTATATTTCCTTCAGGTTCCACCCTCGTCGCTGTTTTGTCAACCACTGGTTGTAGCTCACCCATCATTATCGCCCTTGCTGAAATCGGCATGCCTAAATATTTGATTGGGATCGAGCCCAGTTCACAATTCATCATATGTGCCGCCTGAAGTTGAGATTCGAGATCGCCTCCCGTGACAATTGCCTCACTCTTCGCAAAATTAATTTTTAAGCCCAACATCTCCTCGAAACACATCAACTAGAATTTAAGGTTTGTAATCTCCAACTCCGAGTTTTTAGGCAGATAAGCGTGGCATCCGCGTATTGAAGGAGTGTTATCCCTCCGGGGACAATGCCCGAAGCCACCCCTGAGATATGCCCTACCTCCTTGGCATGATCGAGAATTGCCGCAAGTGCGTCGGCCAAGATGTTGAACATAAGCGGGGATATTGGGTCCCCTTGTCGGACTCCACGCTTATTCCTAAAGTATGACCCCACCTCTCCGTTAATATTAACTGCCGTCTGCCCCCCTTGGACCAACTGTCGCATCTAGCTAATCCAGAGAGGGTCAAAGCCTTTCGCCTTAAGAACCTTCTCCAAGAATTCCCACCGCACTCTACCGTACGCCTTTTCAAAATCTATTTTGAGAATGAACACATCATCCTTAGTTGTTTTGATCTCGTGCAAGACCCCATGCAAGATCACAATCCCGTCTAAGATACTTAGCCCACGAATAAAAGCCGTTTGGTTCGGGTTGATGATTTTATTTTCCACTGGCGACAATCGAGTCGCAAACCCCTTAGCCAGTAATTGTAAACTAACATTTATTAACGTTATTGGTCGGTACTGCCTAATATTGTCCGCCCCTTGGACCTTAGGCAGTCACGCCAGCACCCCATAGTTTAGACGTTTGACGTCAACTCTACCAAGAGTGAACTCCTGCACCAAATTGAAGAATTGTGGTCCCACCAAGTCCCAAAATTTCTTATAAAAGATTACCAGGAACCTATCGGGGCCCGGTGCCGTATCCACCCTCATGATCTTTAGGTTGTTAGTCACCTCGACGAGGGTAAAAGGGCGCACCAGTATGCGATTATTGTCCCTCGTCACTGATACGTCTCCAACGTATCTATAATTTTTTATTTTTCCATGCTATTATATTATCAATCTTGGATGTTTTATAATCGTTTTGTAGTCATTTTATATAATTTTTTGGTACTAACCTATTGACATAGTGCCAAGTGCCAGTTGCTATTTTTTCCATGTTTTTTACATCGCAGGAAATCAATATCAGACGGAGTCCAATTGCCATGAAACTTCACGGAGATTTTTTGATGGACCAGAAGGAAGATGTTGGGCCCTGGTTGCACCTGGGGGATCCTGAGGAGGGGACAACCCACCAGGGCGCGCCAGGAGGCCCAGGCGCGCCCTAGTGGGTTGTGCCCACCTCAGGTGCTCCCCGGACCGCATCTTTGCTCTATAAATACCCCAATATTCGAGACACCCTAGGGGAGTCAACGAAATATTCATCCAGCCACCGCAGAGTCTAGAACCACTAGATCCAATCTAGACACCATCTCGGATGGGGTTCACCACCTCCATTGGTGCCTCTCCGATGATGCGTGAGTAGTTCTTTGTAGACCTTCGGGTCCGTAGTTAGTAGCTAGATGGCTTTCTCTCTCTCGCTGGATTCTCAATATAATGGTCTCTTGGAGATCCATATGATGTAACTCTTTTTGCGGTGTGTTTGTTGGGATCTGATGAACTTCGAGTTTAGGATCAGTTATATATTTTTATATCCATGAAAGTTATTTGAGTTTCTTTGATCTCTTATATTCATGATTGCTTATAGCCTCGTATTTCTTCTCCGATATTTGGGTTTTGTTTGGCCAACTTGATCTATTTATCTTGCAATGAGAAGAGGTGCTTTGTAGTGGGTTCGATCTTACGGTGCTTGATCCCAGTGACAAAAAGGGAAACGACATGTATGTATCGTTGCTACTAAGGATAAAACGATGGGGTCTATCTCTACATAGATAGATCTTGTCTACATCATGTCATCATTCTTATTGCATTCCTCCGTTTTTCCATGAACTTAATACACTAGATGCATGCCGGATAGCGGTCGATGTGTGGAGTAATAGTAGTAGATGCAGGCAGAAGTCGGTCTACTAATCTTGGACGTGATGCCTATATAATGATCATTGTCTGGATATCGTCATAATTATTTGAAGTTCTATCAATTTCCCAACAGTAATTTGTTCACCCAAAGTTTGCTATTTTTCTCGAGAGAAGCCACTAGTGAAACCTACGACCCCCGGGTCTTATTTCTCATATATTTTCCTTTGCGATCTACTTTTTCCTTGCATTTATTTTCAGATGTATTAAACCAAAAATACAAAAATACTTTGCTGCACTTTATATTATTTGCGATCTATTTATTCAATCTATTACAAGTTTCTCCCGTCTGCACGCAGTTTATGGCGCCGTTACCCGAAAGGGATTGACAACCCCTTTAACACGTCGGGTTGCGAGTGGTTGTTATTTGGGTGCAGGGGCTGTTTACTTTGTCTGATTTGTTCAACAACTGGTTCGATAGCCTTGGTTTCATATATGAGGGAAATACCTACCGCCGATGTGCTGCATCATCCCTTCCTCTTTGGGGAAATACCGACGTAGCTTCAAGCGACATCAAAAGGAATTTCTGGCGCTGTTGCCGTGGAGGATCTTCAACATATACCAGGTTCCTAATCACAAATCTCATCTCCTCGCAATTTACACTATTTGCCATTTGCCTCTCGTTTTCCTCTCCCCCACTTCACAAAAATTTGACGTTTTCTTCGCCTCTCTTTTTCTGTTCGCCGTTTTCTCGTCAGATCTATCATTTGCTTGCAATCATGAGTGATTTCGGTATGGCACCAACAGATGATGGCCTAACTCCTAAGATTGGATGTACGGGCAATCTGGATGCTAATATTTTTATCTTGGGGCAAGGGAATGTTATGGGAAAAGAACGTATCCGAGAATTTTTCAATTGTGTTGGGAATCTAAGTCTTGACGATGCTCCTGTACTTAAAACTACTAGATCTTATGCGGATGCTATTTCAGCAGTAGTTCTGAAACTTGAAAGTAAATTTATTCGTACCCATCCCACTTTGCAAAGATTGTTTTTTGAGCTTCCCGACATAAAGAATCCTAGGGCTAAAATGTTGCCGACTCTCGTTCTTATAAATCAGTTTGACTACATAATACGGAAGCTAGGGTAATCTTTGATTTTTATGGTATGAATCGTGAAAAACCTGTGATAGATGAAATTATTTACAATAGTGACTATGTTTAAGACATTTGCTTTGGGACAACAAAATCTTTGATGAGAATCTTAAAAAGGAAGTCCCAGTTCTAGATATAATCCAACAAGTTTTCAATAATGTTAATCAACATTACTCTTGGATTGTTGCGGGAAATCAAAAGGGGTATGATGAAAACCAACTTAGGATTGCTAAGGCTTCTATGGATAACATGTTTTATGTTGTGTTTACAAAGCCTCATGATGGAAATACCTCTAAGAAAGTTAAGAATAAAGATGAAAAAACTTGTTATGGATCCTTGCTTTATGCCTAGCTAAGGGCGTAAAACTATAGCGCTTTTGGGAGGCAACCCAATGAATAATTTTTATTTTTCCCTTTTGCTTTCTGTTCTTGAGTGTTAGCACAATTATGCTACTGTTATGATTGTGTGTTTTTGTGTTTTAATTAGTGTTAGTGCCAAGTAGAACCGATAAGATCTTCTTGGGTGATAGTTGTTTGATCTTGCTGAAAAAGACAGAAACTTTGCGCTCACGAAAATAATTATCATTTTTATAAGAAAGTGATTTTCCCTCATTCTTTTTGCAGAAGATTAATATACAATTATCCAGGTCATCCTATTCTTTCAGAATGTTTGGAGTTCCAGAAGTATTCGAACAAATCAGATTGCTACAGACTGTTCTGTTTTGACAGATTCTGTTTTCTTTGTGTTGTGTGCTTATTTTAATGGCTCTATGGTTTTCTTTGATGAGTTTTTGCCATAGAAAAGTTGGAAAACAGTAGATATAATACAAAAACAAAATAATAATTGGTTTGATACAACACTTATAGTAGTGATTTATTTTTCTTACACTAACGGATCTCACGAAGGCATTGTTGAGTTTTGTGTGATTGAAGTTTTCAAGTTTTGGGCTATCTTACGATGGATGAAGGAAGGATAGAAGAGCCTAAGCTTGGGGATCCCCCGGCATCCCAAGCTATTATCCAAAAATGAGCAACCAACTAAGCTTGGGGATTCCCCCGAGTGGCATCCCCGCTTTCTTCCAACAACTATAGGTATTTTACTCGAAACTATACTTTTATTCGTCACATAATGTGTGTTTTGCTAGTACCGTCTTGTATGATATGAGTCTTTGCTTGTTTTATTTTGTGTTTTAAGTCATCAATCCTTCCTGGACACACCTATTTGGGAGAGCCAAAATTATGTTATGACTTGTTAGAATTGCTCTCTATGCTTCACTTAAATTTTTATGAGCAATAGGACTTGCTCTAGTGCTTCACTTATATCTTTTTTAGCACGGTGTGCTTAGTATTTTTGAAGAAATGCTCTTTTGCTTCACTTAGATTTATTTGAGAGTTAGTAAAATTTTCAAGAAATTCTCTCTTGCTTCACTTAAATTATTTTGAGAGAAAGAAGAAAAATTATGCTCATGATCTTCACTTATATTTGTTTGATCTTATGAAAAGCAACACATGGAAATTAGTCCCAAAGTGATAGATATCCAAGAAGGCTATAATAAAAACTTTCATGAAGATCATTGGACAAAATAAACTTGATTCTTAGTAATAGTTTTGAGATATGATGATGTGATATGTGAGTTATGTTGATAAGCAATTATGCTTTAGTAAGAATATTGGTGTTAAGGTTTGTGATTCCCTATGCAAGTACAAAAGTCAATAGTCATGCAATGAAAATTATATCCTTCTTGTGGTGCATTATTCGGTGTTATTTATGCTTAATGCTTGCTTATGAGATTATCCGTTTCTTGGTTGGTCGCTTCCCAATCTTTTGCTAGCCTTCACTTTGCACCAAGTATGATCTCTACTTGTGCATCCAAAATCCTTTAAACCAGTTTTGCCACATGAGTCCACTATATCTACCTATATGCGGTATTCTTTTGCCTTTCTAAGCAAATTTGCATGTGCCATCTCTAATTTTCAAAATAAACTTCTCTTTTGTGTGTTTGTTTTGCTCGCAGAGCGGTGACGGGTGGCTAATATTTTCCATGCTGGATGTGTTATTCTCATGATGAGTGTTTATTCACTTGTCATTACACGAGAGTAAGGCAAAGGTCTTAGGGATGCCCAGTCCCGAAATGCAAAAATGAATTTACTTTATGTTGTCAAATAATAAATTGCTTGGAAAGTGTTGGTACGGAGGGCAACCATGGATACGGCTAGCCATGGAAAGTGAAAGTATGGTGGAAAAAGGAATAAAATTTATTTTTTGTTTGGGGACCGCCTATGGCATATCTAGCATGGAAAGTGTTGGGAACTCTAAGTTGTTTTCGTTGGTGGGATGGATACACCTCCCAGAATGTTTTTATCTCTAAGTTTTTCACTTTGAGCTCTGGCACCTCTACAAATCCCTACTTCCCTTTGCGAAGGGCCTTTCTTTTACTTTATGCAATTTTTATTTTGAATTTGAGTCTCCATCTTCTCTCATCAAAAGCACCAACTAGGAGGCAATATGATCGTACTTAAGTATTGGGTGTAGCTAATATTCGAGTGTGTTTCATGAATGGATCAATGTTTGAGCATGATGGGCTAGGGATAACTTATTTTAGCATTGATATTTTGAAAGACATGGTTGCTTGTTGATATGCTTGAGTATCTAAATTATTATGTCAAAACTAGACTATTGCTTTGAATCACATAAAAGTCCAATTGTCCATGCTATAAAGAAAAGAATATGATACGAAATGATAGGCAGCATTCCACATCAAAAATTCTGTTTTTATCTCTTACCTACTCGAGGACAAGTAGGAGTTAAGCTTGGGATGCTGATACGTCTCCAATGTATCTATAATTTTTTATTGTTCAATGCTGTTATATTATCAATGTTGCATGTTTTATAATCATTTTACAGTCATTTGATATCATTTTTTTGGTACTAACCTATTGACATAGTGCCAAGTGACAGCTGCTATTTTTTCCATGTTTTTTACATCGCAAGAAATCAATATCAGACGGAGTCCAAATGCCACGAAACTTCACGGAGATTTTTTATGGACCAGAAGGAAGATGTTGGGCCCTGGTTGCACTTGGGGGCAATCCCGAGGAGGGGACAACCCACCAGGGCGCGCCAGGATGCCCAGGTGCGCCCTAGTGGGTTGTGCCCACCTCGGCTGCCCCCTGGACCGCCTCTTTGCTCTATTAATACCCCAATATTCCAGAAACCCTAGGGTAGTCGACGAAATATTTATCCAGCCGCCGCAGAGTCCAGAACCACCAGATCCAATCTGGACACCATCTCGGATGGGGTTCACAACCTCCTTTGGTGCCTCTCCGATGATGCGTGAGTAGTTCTTTGTAGACCTTTGGGTCCGTAGTTAGTAGCTAGATGGCTTTCCCTCTCTCGCTGGATTCTCAATACAATGGTCTCTTGGAGATCCATATGATGTAACTCTTTTTGCGGTATGTTGTTGGGATCTGATGAACTTTGAGTTTATGATCAGTTATATCTTTTTATATCCATGAAAGTTATTTGAGTTTCTTTGATCTCTTATATGCATGATTGCTTATAGCCTCGTATTTCTTCTCCGATATTTGGGTTTTGTTTGGCCAACTTGATCTATTTATCTTGCAATGAGAAGAGGTGCTTTGTAGTGGGTTCGATCTTACGGTGCTTGATCCCAGTGACAAAAAGGGAAACGACATGTATTTATCATTGCTACTAAGGATAAAACGATGGGGTCTATCTCTACGTAGATAGATCTTGTCTACATCATGTCATTGTTCTTATTGCATTACTCCGTTTTTGCATGAACTTAATACACTAGATGCATGATGGATAGCGGTCGATAGATGCAGGCAGGAGTCGGTCTACTAATCTTGGACGTGATGCCTATATAATGATCATTGCCTGGATATCGTCATAAGAAGTTCTATCAGTTGCCCAATAGTAATTTGTTCACCCACCGTTTGCTATTTTTCGCAAGAGAAGCCACCAGTGAAACCTACTGCCCCCGGGTCTTATTTCTCATATATTTGCCTTTGTGATCTACTTTTGCTTGCATTTATTTCCAGATCTATTAAACCACAAATACAAAAATACTTTGCTGCACTTTATTTTATTTGCGATCTATTTATTCAATCTATTACAACTTTCTCCCGTCCACACGCCGTTTCTGGCACCATTACCCGAAAGGGATTGACAACCCCTTTAACACGTCGGGTTGAGAGTGGTTGTTATTTGTGTGCAGTGGCTGTTTACGTTGTGTTGCTTGGTTCTCCTACTGGTTCAATAACCTTGGTTTCATATCTGAGGGAAATACCTACCGCCGCTGTGTTGCATCATCCCTTCCTCTTTGGGGAAATACCGACGTAGCTTCAAGCGACATCAGTCACCATCCATTGTGGCCCCCACATGCCATGGCCAAGAGAAGCGGCACCCCCAGAGGTGGTTCCCAACAGTTGTCTATAGAACCCATCAATATGGGTTCTAAGCGCTACCTCCCCCGAGTAGGTTATCTCCCCTTCTCTAAGGGACCAAATAGTGCATCTCCGCCTCCGACCGTTTGCCACAGCATGGAAAAACTTCGTGCTAGCATCCCTTTTTAGGAACCGCCTTTGCTGCCCTCTCTGCTGCCAATACATCTCGACGCATGTCAGTACGAAGATCATCTCATCTTCCAGCGCGTTCCGACGAGCCCACTCGTCATGCGAGAGACCAACATTATTCGCTTGAGCGTCAAGACGTTTTATTTCTTCCATTAAAATTGCCTTTCGTCGCATCAAGTCACTCCCCATATTGGGTCCCCACCCTCGCAGGTAGTGTCTGGCCCGGCGGATACATTGTTGCTACTCATCAAAGGCGTCACATAAAGGATCATATTGATGTGGTCTATTTGCCCTGGCCTCACCCCAAATGCAGATAACCTTCTAAAAAACCCGGGTTCAAGGAGCCATTGTTCTCAAAGAAGAAACGCTTAGGAATTCTGCGGTAGCTTTCCACAGACTGCAGAATGAGACGATAGTGCTCCGATCCCAATCGGGTTTCCGCCATAAGAGAACATGCTGGGAATTTTATCTCCCAATCCGTTGAGACAAAAACTCGATCCAAAACGCACCGAATTGGGTCATCTTGATTGTTAGTCCATGTGAAATTAGCCCCCACTCGGTGTAGCTCGATAAGTACCAAGTCCGCCACCCACTCATTAAATGAGTCTACCAAACCTTGGTCATTAATAATTTGGTTTCTTTTGTCCTCCGCCAACCGGATTAAGTTAAAGTCCCCCCCCCCCTCCCAACGACAACCGGATTCGTCATATTTGAGATCTTCAGGGAAATTTCCCTCCAAAAGTCCCGGGATCTAGCATGGTCCGCTGGCCCATACACCACCACTAACTCCCATCAAAAGTTATTATTATGTTGAATCAGGTCTACTGCCAAGAAAAATTCCCCCCTGGAGAATGATATCACATCGAATGTGTCTTTATTTACCCCGACTAGGATCCCTCCCGAGCGACCATTAGCCGGAACCCACTCCCAGTGGAATGTGAGAGCTCCCGCAAAGGAGTCTAATTCGATCTGCGAGAAGGTTGCACGAATGGTCTCCTGAAGCCCGACAAAATCAAGGCATTGGTCACAGATGTATTGGATCAGCTGCCTTCTTCTGTCTTGTTGACTGAACCCTCTCAAGTTTCATATGATGCCCCTCATTGGGTCCATATGGGGGTGCCGGGCCCCCGCCCCTTCAGATGTTTGGTCCCTTTGGCTCGTGGTTCCCCTGCCTCTCCCACGGCCACGGCCCCTCCCTCTGCCCCGGCTCGAGGCTGCACAACCTGATGACAATGGCTTCTCCCTCGCATGGTCATATGGGTCCGTGCGAGCCTCGGCGAGCATCGTACTCTCCAGGTTCCGCCGAGCGATGGCCTCAAATTTCTTGGCTTGCACGTCCTCCTACGCATGGAAGCATTCCAACACCTCTAATGGGGATCGATCCTCGGATCCCAAGATCACATTGCTCTCCTAGGCCACTAGCAAAAGATGCGCATTCGAAGCAAGGGCTAAAACCTTGAAGGATGACATAGAGCGTGTGATGGGTCTGTAGGTTATACCTTGCATGACTTTGTTGGCCTTGAGCATCATGGCCTTGTCCATCATCTTGGAGGCATTGGAAACCACCACCCTCGTGCTTGTGCGAGATGCACGTATAGGTGATGTCGTAGGTGCTGCCTCCACCGCTGCCGTCGCCGTGCCCACTTGCGCCCCGGGGGTCACGGCCTTGTCACGCGCCAGGCTTTGCTCGTGGTCATCACAGATGCGCTCAAAGGCCGCCACGCACTCATCGACGGGCGTGAGGTTGTCAGTGAAGTCCTCACCCTGGAAGCAGTTGTCGAGGCGAATTGGCGAGACGACGATCGCCCGAGCCGAGAGCATCGCCCCCGCCTGCGTTGATATGGAGGCCGAAGACCGAACCGTTGGTGATGAGCACGGAGTGGCTGATCAGGGAGTTGATGTCGCGCTCGGGATAGGTGACTCAGCCGTCGTGATGCCAGACCCCACAGTGCCCCCTCCCTCGGTCATGATCTCCCCTCCTGGCGATCGACAAGCAGCGAACTTCTTCAAGATGGGGGACGAGGACGCACTACGAACCAGACCAGCCCGCGAGAGATTAGACTCAACATCCGCGGGATATCCACAGCAGGCAAGACGACAGACGGCCCATGCATTGGCATGAGTACACTAGTAGCCGCCTCCTAGACCACCAATGATGCTGCGTGCCCAGCCAGGCCCGAAGACACCACCGCCGCCAAGGACGCACCACCAGTAGTCGCCACCTTCGATTTGCTACCCGCCATGTCCCAATCAACAGTGTTGAGGCTGGGGGCGTACTCCTCCTCGTCACCGTCCCGGTCGTCGTCACAAGGAGGACGCGGTGGAGGGGAAGATGGGGGCAGTGGAGCCAGAGGGCCACCTGGGTCGTGATCCACCCTCATCATCAAGCTGCTGAGGCCACGGAAGATTTCAAACACCCCATTGTTCTTGGTCGGGTCTCGGCACAAGATTTTCGCCCTCACCAGAGCCCCATGCAGCCCACCCATATCCGGTCACACAATTGTCAATTCATCCACCACCACCGCCTTGCCAACGACCCAGAGGAACTCCTTGACGAGCGGGACTTGACGAAGCCGATTGGGTATGCCCGAGATCCTAACCCAGCATTCTTGTAGCCACGAGACATCATATGGTTTAGTAAATGGCTCCCCCACCTCGGCTTTGTGCCCACTAATCCGTAGAGTAATTGTGCCACTCTTTTGCTCCATTCTCAGAGATTGCTTTGACGGGTAAACCACCGAAAAGCAGTTCTGCCGGATCATTGTAACCTGCCAATCCCATTTTGATTCCCACATATCGGCTAAATCGAGTCTAATCGACTCCTCAGAAGCATCGCCCTCCGTGACCACAAAGGAAGCCGCATTGGCAGGCAGTTGGTCTTCCTCATCCTCCCCTCCTTCCAGAAATAAAAGCCCTGGTCTTTAACCCCAAACATACATGGAGAGCTCCGACTTGGTCTGGCGTGTGGGGCAGTTGCTGGACGTGTGACCCTCCTCTCTACACACGAAGCACAGCGGCGGATTCGTGCACCTAATCTGGTAATGGCCATTCCGCCCACACTTGAAGCACATCGCATCCGAGTTGTTCTGACCAGCACCATTCCTGCCACCAGACGGCGCCCTCCTCGCCGGTCTACCCTAGTGACCCTCACCGTCGTGGGGCTGCCGACCCCCTACGTACCCTCTCCATTGACCACGGTCTCCCTCGCTAACTGGAGCCCTGCCTCCCCCACCCACGCCTGGTAGGCCGCATCTGGCCCTGGGAAGGAGGCAAGCCCGGGGGCGGAGGTTGAAGAGGAGGAGAGTCCCGCCCACACGGTGCCGAGCACCGAGGGGACACAGAACAACACGCGCCGACGCCACCGAGCCGCTCTCTCGACCGCGACTCCCTGCGAGTCGAGAGCTGCGCCCGGAGGTCTTGTTCCCGCGCGAGCTCCTCCGCCGCTACGGGCGACGCCTCGCGCGGCCGCTTGTTCCTGCCATGCATCTGCAGTCTCCTCTCCATCTCCATCCACCTCGCTCTCGCCCCCAACACCGGTGCCGCCGCTGCCAAAATGAATCGCGCACACCGCCCCCACCGCTTGATGTCTCGAGGAGGAGCAGGGAACCCTATCTCGATTGGCTTGTCTCCTCTCCGAACCCACCACCAGCACTTAAAGGGAGGCCTGTGTGATACCGGGGCGGCAAGAGGTGGGCTGACGCCAACCAGGCCCACCACAGACGACCGAGGCACAGCCGGCCTGGCCACGAGCTCAGCGAAGCTGAAGCCGAAAGTTGGGCCATGGCCCAAGCCCAGGCCGAGACCTTCACAACCCCGATTCCCCACCCCTTCGTTGACTCCGCACGGCTCCCCGGTTGACCCCTGCCCTACAGGAAGCGGCGTAAAATTCACCTACGAGAACACCGGAGGCAGCCACGCCGCCGTGCCCTCCCCCACCAGAGACCTGGCAACGTGACCAGCCGACCCCACGATTCGGTCACGGCCCACCGCCATCGGGCTCCGCGCTCCTGGCGAAACAGCGCCGCCTCCCGGCGACCATGGCGACCACCACGCCGCCTCAGCTCGAGCCGCTGTAGACAGACCCCGGAGCCACTCGGACCTGCAGGATTTCCGCCTCCTCACCAAGGTCCAACCTGTGTCCTTTCCTCCCTCTCCCCCGGCACGCTACCCCAGCCCTCTCGGTAACCACCTCAGATCTCGCTCCGCCCGACGTCGTTATGGACCCGCGGAGCCTCCCTCCCCCTCGTCGCCGGCCTCGGCCTCTCTTCCGACCGAGCACCCCTTCGCCCCCACCAACCCTGCTTCACACCTCGGGTTGCCCTGCTGCGCGGGGCTCTCCTCTCTAACGCCCACGCCGGCCGACATGTTTGCCCCCTGCGCCACCTCCATCACGACCTTGTCCTCCGAATCCTCCCCGAGCGCCCAGAACCCCACCCCCCTCCCGGCGCGCCTCCCTTGCCGCCCACCACAAGGGAACGCACCCCGCCAGCCCTGGACGGCGAGCCACCCGCCGGATTCGCCCCTCCGACGATGGCGCCCTGCGCATAGGGACAGGGAGACGCGGCCGAGCGAGCGCAGGACGAGCTCTAACCAACCGTCATATTTCCCCCGAAGAGTCATACGGGGATATTACTACGCAACACTGGTTTCTCCTATAGTGCTACCACTCTTTGGTTTCCATAATTTCACGGTTTCCATATTGCGAAATAGCACATTTATATATCTTAGTAGGCAACCCGTACTACAAGTCATTAAATTGCTATCTCGTTGCACATGTATGTTTCCATATCATCAGAAATTGTGTAGCCATTGAATTTACTAGCTCGGTCCATTAGTATCATCTGATCTACACATAAGAACCTCTCTATCATGCAATTGAATCCCATTGCGATTAATTGTACCGTTTCAAATTTTATGTTAAGGTTTTGTTTTTCTGTTAAGTAGAAATCTCCCCCGTAGCTTAAAGCTTAAGGAATAAATTCATATTCTATATAATATTTGGAAATTAAATATCCAATTCGGTTGAAACCCACGTAGCATCATCTAGTTTTATTTATGTGTGACATCAGACGTACGCATGACACACTGGTCTCACCTGATTAATTAATAATGGGCAAGTTGAGGTGCAAATTAGGTGCATATCAGGCTCAGTTGATCATGTGCGACCATGCAATCATTCTTTGACATGATGCTCTGTACAGTGGGTTGCATGTGGATTAGTTCGTCCGCACCCATCATGGTCAAGGTGCTAATAATTCCCTTATTAGCTATGATGGGATTTGATTTAGAGTAGATTACATCTCTCTCTCTCTCTCTCTCTCTCTCTCTCTCTCTCTCTCTCTCTCTCTCTCTCTCTCTCTCTCTCTCTCTCTCTGGGGTACATACCAGCAGCATTTGGGCACAATCAGTGCCACTGTATGGGGATAGCATTTTGAACATTCTCGCAATTGAAAATTTTAAACCAAATCCCCGCTACCGGGCACCCACCCAAACCAAAGCGCTGCTGCCAGAATGGACCAGCAGTGGGCGCACACCTGCATGCCCTAGTTGTTTTTTTATTCGAGGACAAGTTGCACATTTTTCTCTCGCCCCTGGCCAGGTTTTTTTGAAATGTATGCAAAAGATTTGCCTTTTCTATTTAATTAAAAAAAGAGTTATCCAGTTAATTTTAAGAAAAAGGGGCGAAAAAACCTGATATAACCGTACTACTCACAAAGTACGAAACACTATAACCATACTCTGGCCCTTCCAATGCACAACAACTGCAACCCTCGACACTTGTACAACGCGTCGAAACTCCTAACGAGAACGCCGGGAGAGATAAAAAAAACTAAGCATCCTCCATCATGAAATCACAGATGCCTTCTGATGAGGTCACCTACTACAGGTAGGGTCAAGGACCTATCATATAGGACCCACATGGGGCCTATCACCACCATGGGTAGGTCCCTGGACCATACCAACATTCGGATGCATATATTAGGGAGTCCACTCGGACGCCTCGACGGCACTTGGACGACCACCCGTCACTCGGCTAGACAACCAAGACACGGAGCTGAAGGGACGGCGTGGGTGCTGCAATGGTCGAGGAATCCTAAGTCGCCCTTAAGACAGAGTCAAGACTATCGTTGCCTGTAACTGCTGTAGTAGAAGCTCTTTACTCACCTGTAATTGACACAATCAATGTCATTAAGTGCCCTTGCAACATGGAGGACATGGGGCTGCGACGCGCTCTATATAAGCTGCACTCCACCTCCTGAGCTAGGGTCACTGGTACGCGTCGGTGCTATACAAACGATTTTTAACCCCTTTTCACGACGGCATTTGGAACCGTCGCCTAGTGAGTGACGGCAATGGGGGGGTTCCTTCCCACACGACCCAGAAACCGTCAGGGATAGGGACCCTACAGTACTCCTACTCGTTTGTGCTCGCATTGCCATCGCAGTCGGTATTCTGTGGTGCTACGTTTACGATGCGCGGCCCATCACAAACGGTTCACTATTATAGAACGTGTATGATAAGCATACAATCTCACACATTCGCTTTTCCCAAACCGTATGCGATAACTAATTAAGAAGGTTAGCTAATCATCCTATGAGTGTCAGACAGGATTATGAAACGTCGGACCGTCGTAATATCGTCGTACACGACAACTATCGCACATGCTATTCTGTGGTGCAACGTTTACGATGCATACTTCATCAGAAACAGTTCATGATTGCGAATCGTGTACGATAAGGCAACTAACACAAACGTTTAGTTTTCCCGCGCCGTTTGTGATATTGTCTGACATCACACACGCTTTGCAAACGGCAACTCTGTGCATGCTTGCACACGTTTCCTCTTTGTGGACCGTCTCAGATTATGGTGTATACTGTAAACGTTTGTGTTTTACCAACCGTGTGTGCCGTAACGACCTGGAGAGCGTAATTTCATCATAATTTAATTGCTGCTATTTCAAATTGTACCGGATTTGTATTTGAATTTGAATGTATGCTACAGCTTTATTCATATCCATCAAGTTCAAACAACCAATGCATTATTCAATTCATAGGTACATATGTTCAAGAATTACATAAGAACCAAATAAACAATGATGAACCACACTTGTATACTTGTACTATTAAAGATGCTAAAGAAAGAGGCAAAATACATTCTGGTTGCTAAACAAGGTGAAGCGGAATGCCCATATATATTGTGCCCTCCTCCATGCAGAAGGCACGCACGACTCTAGTCCAACCCCTTGTGATGGCCGACCGCCCATCCGACGGCCCTGGCTACACTTAGGGGGTGCCTCGAGGGGGGCACAACCCACCAGGGCATGCCAGGAGGCCCACGCGTGCCCTGGTGGGTTGTTCCCACCTCGGGTGCCCCGGACCGCCTCTTTGCTCTATAAATACCCCAATATTCCAGAAACCCTAGAACAAGCGACGAAATATTAATCCAGCCGCCACAGAGTCCAGAACCACTAGATCCAATCTAGACACCATCTTGGATGGGGTTCACCACCTCCATTGGTGCCTCTCTGATGATGCATGAGTAGTTCTTCGTAGACCTTCGGGTCCGTAGTTAGTATCTAGATGGCTTTCTCTCTCTCGTTGAATTCTCAATACAATGGTCTCTTGGAGATCCATATGATGTAACTCTTTTGCGATGTGTTTGTTGGGATCTGATGAACTTCGAGTTTATGATCAGTTATATCTTTTTATATCCATGAAAGTTATTTGAGTTTCTTTGATCTCTTATATGCATGATTGCTTATAGCCTCGTATTTCTTCTCCGATATTTGAGTTTTGTTTGGCCAACTTGATCTATTTATCTTGCAATGAGAAGAGGTGCTTTGTAGTGGGTTCGGTCTTACGGTGCTTGATCCCAATGACAGGAAGGGAACCGACACGTATGTATCATTGCTACTAAGGATAAAATGATGGGGTCTATCTCTACATAGATAGATCTTGTCTACATCATGTCATCATTCTTATTGCATTACTCCGTTTCTCGATGAACTTAATACACTAGATGCATGATGGATAGCGGTCGATGTGTGGAGTAATAGTAGTAGATGCAGGAAGGAGTCGGTCTATTAATCTTGGACGTGATGCCTATATAATGATCATTCCCTGGATATCGTCATGATTATTTGAAGTTCTATCAATTGCCCAACAGTAATTTGTTTACCCACTGTTTGCTATTTTTCTGGAGAGAAGCCACTAATGAAACCTACGGCCCCAGGGTCTTCCTTCTCATATATTTGCCTTTGCAATCTACTTTTCTCTTGCAATTATTTTCAGATCTATTCAATTAAAAATAGAAAAATACCTTGCTGCGTTTTATTTCTATTTATTTTATGTGCGATCTATCATTCAAATTACTACAAATTTATCTCACGCCCGTTTGCCTACCTTGAGGCGCCGTACCCCAGAAGGGATTGACAACCCCTTTGTCGGGGGAAACAACACCTATGGGATCCCGGGGAATCCCTCCTACGGTTGGCGGGGCGTGGAGCTGCGAGAAGAGCGGGTCTAAAAGATTAGTGCGAGGGGATTTTTACCCAAGTTCGGGCCGCAAACGATGCGTAATATCCTAGTCCTGCTTTTCTGTATATTTGGTGTTCTTGAGCTCTTGAACTAGCTACGGTGCATGCCTAGTCCAAAAAGTCCGAATCCTCCTTCGGTACGCCTCGGGCCTCCTTTTATATGTCAAAGGGGTTGCCATAGTGGCACACAGGAGGTGGAAAGTATGTACAGTGTACAAGCCTATCGCCTGGGATCGTAGGACAAACGCATTTAATGCGCTGCCGACATGTCCTCTTGATTTATCGGGGACGGCAACGAAGCTCGTCCCGTCCGTCGCCGCCTCGCCTTGCTTCGACGTGCGTCCAAGGTGACGAGGCATGTAGGGCCACGCTGGCTGGCTGGCTGCTGAGTTGGTGTGGTGACAGGGTCTTCACGAAGATCTGCATGCCACCACGCAGGTGCTTGGCTAGTTGGCCTAGAAGTTGCACGCTGCCATGCAGGCGCTGGCCTAGTTGGCGTGCTGATTGCCGCGTCGGCATGGGCGCGCGGCAGCGGAACGTTGGTTGGTGTGGGCCTAGCCTCGGCCCCGCAGAAGCCCCCGACAAGGGTCTTGCCGGGGTCACGCGCGGGCGTCCCCAGCAAGAGATCTGTCCCCGGCAAGGCTCTTGGCGAGGGTCTTCGCCTGTCCTCGGCAGGCCTCATGCCGGGGGTCTTCGCCTTCAGGTTTCTCTCCAGATCCGCAGGCCTTTGTTCCTCACAAATCTGCATCCCACCACACAGGCGCCCCTGAGTCTTGGTCTCGACATTGTGGATGGTCTCAGAACTCTCAGGCTCAAGGGTGGCGGCCTTGCTGGTGTTGGGCAATTTTCCCCGAAAAGGCTCTTGCCGGGGCTATGTAGGTCGCCCCGGCAAGGCTCTTGCCGGGGGAAATCCATCTTGTCCTTTTGCTCTTTGCGCCTCTGGCTTGAGCATTGCCCTGGCAGTCTTGTATCTTTGCTTCCTCTGCCCCGCCAAGCATGGCCACAGGTGTGGCTACAACTGCCCGTGCATAACTAAAGGGGTACAGAAAGGCCTGTACTTTTGTACACCGACTGGAGCCCCCGGGCCTGGGCCACACATAAGCGCGAAGCATTGTTGGGCCAGGCCCAGAACGGTGCGCATGCACGCTTGGCAGAGTTTTAACTGCGACAACTCCTTCGCTAGTTGCGCTTCCCCACGATCCGTATTGAGTGCGTGACATGGGGGTTGTGCATGGAGTGGTCGCAGCACGCTTGCGTCATCCTGCGGTGAGTAGTAAAGAGGCGGCCCGCGCCTTCCCCATAGAAAAGAGGAAACCGCAGGGGCCCTGCTCATTTAGCATTTGCACCTTTTCCAATCTTGGAACCGCCGTTCCACGTTTCCCACCATGCCCGCCTTTTTCGCCACGTACGCTGCATGCATGGTGCGGGGTAGGTGGCGGGCGCGCAGGGTATGGGGAGGCGCGCCATGGCCGATACCCATGCGCCTTTGATTGGCGCGGGGAGGGCGGTCGATGAACTCGCTCGTTACCAGTGGCTTTAATGAGCCGGACTTGAAAGGGATCTTCAGAGGTGTAGAGCCAGTCTTCAGCCTTCTTTGCTTGGCTATGAAAAAGGGACCAGGAGGAGGAGAGGCATCCTCTCGTGTCTTCCCTTCTTCCCATTTCCCCATCCACCACCATGCCGAGAGGGCGTGGCCGCGGCCGTCCTTCTGCAGAGGCGACTAGATCTTCCTCCCGCTAGAGAGCTGCGGTGGTTAAGGAAGAGCCAGACGCTCAAGGTGGAGGCGCCGGACGGGGTCGCGGTCGGCAAGGTGGTCGAGGTAGAGGTGGGCGCGAAAGGGGGACACCCACGATGCCACCGTCTCCACCATCATCTCCTCCTGCCTCTTTGAGAGGCCATGTCGGAGACACAGCGCTGGAGTTCATCTTGCAGTTGCGTGAGCTGTCGCGTAGTCACCTTTGCCTTCTCGAGGCGTTTGCGAGGGTGCTGGAGATCGACCAACCACCGAGGCTGAGGCTTCACATGAAGGGGTGTTGCAATGGCGACGTGTGGGAGAACACAAGGTTCCCTGTGTAATGCTTCTTTGTCGGGGTTGGAAAACCTTCGCACGTGCCCACTGCTTGATGAAGGGGCACGTTCTCCACTTCAAACTAGTGGAGAGCGACCTGCTCTCCGTCAAGGTCTTCGGGCGCTCGGGAATCAGGTTAGGGTGCTGCGTGGAGAGGTCGACCGACGACGAGAGCTCCTCCTCGAGCGACGGCGACGAGGAGGGGACCAGTGGGGAGGACGATGGGGACGGGTCCGACTAGACGTCGGACGCCCTGTCCCTAGGCGACACCGGCTGTAGCACCACTTGCACCTGGCCTTCTCCCCGGCAGAGCGATTTTCCGGGGGGTAGTTCTCGGTGGCGGCTCCTCGATCCAGCTCCTTGAACTTCTCGGGGCCGTCACTTCTGGCGGCTGACGCTGGAAGGCCGGAGAAGACGAAGAAGGCGGGTGGCAGGCCGTCGATGTCGTTTTCAAAACCGGCGGATCTCGGGTGGGGGGTCCCGAACTGTGCGTCTAAGGTTGATGGTAACAGGAGACGGGGGACACAATGTTTGATAGATCTTGCTTGATAGATCTTGATGAATATGAGTATTACAAGAGTTGATCTATCACGAGATCGTAATGGCTAAAACCCTAGAAGTCTAGCCTGTATGACTATGATTATCATTGTTCGCCTCTACAGACCTAGCCCTCGGGTTATATAGACACCGGAGGGAACTAGGGTTACATAAAGTCGGTTACAGAGAAATGAATCTTCATATTTGGTCGCCAAGCTTGCCTTCCACGCCAAGGAGAGTCTCATCCGGACACGGGTAGAGTCTTCGGTCTGTGTATCTTCACAGCCCATCAGTCCGGCCCACGGTCACCAGGCCGTACGCCGGAGGACCCCTTAGTCCAGGACTCCCTTAGTAGCCCCTGAACCAGGCTTCAATGGCGAGGTGTCCGACGCGCAGATTGTCTTCGGCATTGCAAGGCACGTTCCCCTTTCCGAATACTCCAAGATAGTCTTCGGACGCAACGAACGTGTCCGGATCTGCAACACAAGTACAACACACAACCGCGGAGAGTATAATATTTCACGAGTCCAATCCGCTGACAACTTTTTGTAATGTGACATCACGTCTGCCCGGTCATTATTTTGAACCGTTTTCGTCTGCCATTCCATGTTTCGAGACGCGGATTTTATTGGCACGTCCTGTCGAAGCAGAGTTCGTGTCCCCTTATTGCGGGATTCTCATCAATACTGGTGTGGGTAATCTAATCATGCCGTTTGCACAGCCCTTGGGAACACACGAGTTTTAAGGCGAGTGGGGAGGTGCTTGATATTCACTGCCTTTATAAGGGGATAAGGATTCCCTTCTTTCACCCACACCTTCTCTCTTTCTCTGCCCTTCCATTCTTGAGCTCCAGCGCCCAAGTCCTCATCTTTTCCACCTCAAGCAAGCACTCAACCATGTCCGGATCTGGAGGGAAAGTCAAGTGGATGGCCTCCTCCGTTAAGGAGAAGGACATCACCGAGCTTCGGGAGGCCGGGTATTTGGCGAAAGAAATCGCTCACCGGCTTCCGGCCAAGGGGCAAGTCGTCCCCACCCCGAAGCCCAATGAGAGGGTGGTGTTCATCCCCCATTTCATCCGTGGGCTAGGGTTTCCTCTCCACCCTTTCGTCCGTGGACTTATGTTCTATTACGGGCTAGATTTCCATGATCTAGCCCCAAACTCCTTCCTCAACATCTCGGCATTTATTGTCGTGTGTGAGGCCTTCCTCCGCATTCCTCCCCACTTCGGACTATGGCTCAAGATCTTCAACGTGAAGCCGAAGGTGGTGGAGGGCCAACACGCGGAGTGCGGGGGTGCCATGGTGAGCAAGATGCCCAATGTCACATGGCCCAAAGGCACGTTTGTGGAGACCGTCAAGGAGTGGTAGAAACTGTGGTTCTATATCACAGAGCCTCGCGACGCCACTCGGGCCACGGCCCCCGAATTCAAGTCTGGAGCTCCAATGCGGCTCACCTCCTGTATAGAGAAGGGCCCAAATTGGTCTTCGTCGGAAGAACAGATAGCGCTGCAAACGCGCATCCAAAGCATGGTGGATAAAAACATCAAGCTCATCAACGTGATCTAGGTGATGCTAGTTCGCCGGATCCTTCCGTGCCAGAGCCGAGCCTGCCCTTTATGGCAATTCGATTCGGAGAAGCACCAGACCTTGGAAAGGCTCTTCGGAACCACTCATGAAGATGTTAGGAAGTTGCTCTTTAAGGGCAATGAGACGCCATCGGACATAGACTCGGACCACGGGCACGATCTTGCCAATCCTGCCAGTGCGGTAATTCCTTCACATCAAGGTTCATCCTCTACTTGCTTGTTCAAGGGAGATATCTAAAACTTCACTATTATTTTTTCAGGCATGGATAGAGAAAGCGGAGCGGATTCGGTGTTCGGCTCCGCTGCCCGAGGAACCAATCATCCAGCTCCTGGCGAAGATGCTAGTTCCGGCGCCTAGGCGCCGGAGAAGAAGGCCAAGGGTCCAACAATCGCCCTCGCCGCAAAGGATTTTCGGACGTGTCGTCTGAAGACAAGACTCACTCCTCTGTCGTCGAAGATGACGAGGAGGAGGAGGAAGAAAGCAACTCTCCCCCTGATGGGGGAAGGAAGAAGAGGGCAGCCTCCACAAATCTGGAGGCGGAGGCGCCCAAGAGGGGGAAGGGCCCCCTCGCGGATAACTCCGCGTGGGACGTCGACAGCAGCCCAGAGCGACACCCCCGATCCAAGCCCCTGGCCACATCGTAAGCACTAAAAATCCGTATACGTCCATGTATCCGGCCTCTCCTCTTCATGGTATTAATATGGTTAATTATGCTATTGCAGTCCGGCCCACGACAGCTCCCAGCGATCCTCATCAAGAGGTTCGTTGGATTCAAAGGCGATGGCCAGTGAGTCACAGCCGGCCGCTTACTCTCCCACGGCCAAGGGCGACGCTGAGGTGCTGTCCCGAAGGACCTTCCCAGGCCAGGGAGAGGCTCAGGAGGCCGTCAGGGTGACGCCAGAGGGCGAAACCTCGGCCGCCGGACACATGGGGGAGCAGATCCCCATGGAGACTGGTGATGGAGGCCATGATCAGTTCGGCCCCCAACCGGATATGATTCCGGAGACCTATATGGCTTCGCAATCCGGCAAGCAGCCTCCTTCGAGAGAAGGAGGTGTGCCTATCCCGCCGGTGACCTCTGTCCAACCAAAGGCACCGGATAATCTGCTGGAAGCGCTATGAGGCGCTTCCATTGTGGATGATCACCGTATCCTCATTGGTACGGTGATTGAGAGGGTTCAGTCCGTCAAGAGCGGACTGACCGAAGCCTGCGGCAGCCTGCTAACAGGCTTTGAGGTAAGCGACGCAAAAGAAAAAGTCCTAGTATAGACAGTAGCCCCTAAGACACTGTTCGGTGTTCGGAAAGAAAAGCCGGACAGAGGATCAATTTATTTTCGCAGGGAACTAACTAAAGATGTCTTATATGCATAAGCAGGCATCATTGCTGGCCACAACCTCTCATGTTGTGGAGCTCTCTGGGCTAAAGCAGAGTCTGGAGCGGGCCGAAGAAGAGCTCGGCCTTGTAAAAAGGCAGCTGGAGGACAAGCAAGGTATGTTGCGATTTGTTGTATACTCAGAAAGAATGAATGATGTGTATTGACCGTAGTGCCATAATATTTGTAGGAGCGGCAACCGAGGTCGAGGTCCTTAAAAAGGCCCTGGCCGAAGCTGAGGAGAAAGCTGCCAAGGAACAAGCCGCTCGTAAGAAGCATGAGGCCAGGCTTAATGAGGTCCGGCAGGAGCTCTAGGATGCCGTGAAAAAATGCGTGACCTTGGAGCGCGATGTTTCGGCTCAAGAGATCGAACTCGCCAAGGCTCGCCAAAGCGCGGAAGAGGCCCGGGTTGAAGCCCAGGGCGCCCTCCAGGAGATCCAGGAGGCCAAGAAAATCGCGGCAGGTAAGGCGTTTAGTATGCAAAGCAAGTATGTGAAGAAGAAGTATTTCTTACTAACCCGGATTTGGAGTTCTCTAGGGGCGTTTGCGGATCTGCCGCGCAGTGTTTCTGACACAGCGGAATTCTTCCGAGCCGAAGAAGGGAGCTCCAC
Organism: Triticum aestivum; assembly: GCF_018294505.1. Taxonomy (NCBI): domain Eukaryota; kingdom Viridiplantae; phylum Streptophyta; class Magnoliopsida; order Poales; family Poaceae; genus Triticum; species Triticum aestivum. The sequence goes on from NC_057799.1 coordinate 205,987,563, forward strand.
GGAGAAGCTGTTCTGGTCGCAATATCTTGCGCCAGAACATCCAGTGCCCTTGAGCGATCAGCTAAAACAGCTGGTCGAGCTGCATAGGGTGGCTGAACTGGCCATGAAGGATTTAATAATCCGGCTGTGGCCTGCCGAAGCTATACGCAGCAGCTACTTCAGGCTCGTGAAGCGGCTGGTGAATGCCTGCCCTCGGCTGGACGTCGTCAAGCGGTTGGTCTGCATCGAGGGCGGGCGCATGGCCTTCGCCCGCGTCAAGGTGTGGTGGGCGAAGATGGACGCCATCAAGCTTGTGACCGAGGGACCTCCTGAGGGCAAGGAGCACCGCATGCCCGAGCGGTATTTTGAAGACGTCCTGGAGGGGTCTCGTATTGTGGCGACGCATGTGTGCAAGACATTATTTTCGAATGAATACATTCATGTTGTCTCTGCCTTGTATGGTGAAACAAAGTCTTTATGTAATATAATGTTTGTTTAAAAAATTGCACCTCCTGTGCGGCCGTATTGTGTGAAATCTGAGAGTTGGCCAGTCGTCGGCTTCTGCCCCCATCTAGGTAGTACAGGGGTGTTCGGGATGTAATCTAAACACTCTTGACCCAATTGTTTGGTCCTTGAAAGAGGTGTTTAGCGCAACGAACCAGGCAATCGGACTATGCGGCTTTAGCACCCCCACTTAGCCATAGGAGTTTGACAATAAAAATATACGCGCAGCCCCTAGTATCCGAACTAGGATGCTGTAAACACCTGATCAGGTAAGTACTGATCCCTCGTGTAATGCGGAGAAAATCTATAAAGATTTGAGACCTCCGAAGAGCTGACCGGCTCTCGCTGCATCATGACAGTCAGTTTTCGGCTTTATCTACTGAGGTGCTCATCCAGGTAAACCTGGGCACAATCGCAGTAGTTCTCCCTTTACTACCCTAGCCGATATAGTGGAGCGTAAGGTAGCAAGCACAGGAGCCGGGAAACCCAACTATTGACCAAAGACATGATTCGGAGCCAATGCATATAGAGCTCAATTCGGGGTGCCGAACTATACTGTAAAAAGTGTTCGAACTTTGTTGCCGTATTGCGGGGCGCTATGAAGCCCCTGGCAAATTGAAACATGCCAAAGTGTACGGGTGCTATTTGATAAAGTTACCAAAAAAAGAAAAGAAGAAAGGGTAGTAAGCTAGAGCCGTAGAATTTTGGCCGCAAACTGTTTCCATTATAATTTGATTAATACGTCAAAGCGCATTCATACAAATAGTGCAATAAGCAACATGCTATTTAACAAGCCACAACCAAGGGAGAGCTGCGTGTGGGTCCTGAAAACAGGTAGAGTGATCGTTAAGAGACCACCTTGAAATTCCCCTATACGTCCATGCTTCTTACCATCTTGGTGTATTTATCCTTCGAAAGGACCGGTGATCAGGCCGTCAGGGAAGGCCTGTGGAAAAGAAACCTGAAAAGGAGAAAAAAGGAAACAGTGAAAGTATGCGTATCCTGGGGCGGTCGAGCCGTATTGTGGATCACAAACTAGTTATGCCTCTGTCTACGCCCATGGTATTTTGAGTGCGTAGTTATGTACGTGCGGTACGAATGCCGCCACTTGATCGGGACTGGGACGGAGGCCGAATTGCTAATCGAGCTCTTGACGAGCCGAGCTATCCTGCTGCCGAATAGTCCAGACTCTCTTGACAGTGTCCGGGAGCTCGGCCGCCGAATTAAGGTTCTGCTTGAAAAGGTCGCTCTGTACTTCTGCTGCTAAGGCAGCGGTGTGCTCCTCGATGCGGAGGGAGCATTCCGTGTTTCCATTAACTGTTATGACGCCGCATGGTCCGGGCATCTTGAGCTTGAGATAGGCATAGTTTGGCACCGCGTTGAATCGAGCAAAGGCGGTTCGTCCAAGCAGTGCGTGATAGCTGCTGCGAAAGGGGACGATATCGAAGATTAGCTCTTCGCTTCGGAAGTTATTCGGAGATCCGAAGACAACCTCTAGTGTGATTGAGCCCGTACAGCAGGCCTCTACACCTGGTATGACTCCTTTAAAGGTAGTCCATGTGGGCTTGATCCGTGATGGATTAATGCCCATTTTCCGCACTGTATCCTAATAGAGCAGGTTGAGGCTGCTACCGCCATCCATTAGGACTCGCGTCAGGTGGAATCATCAATTATTGGGTCAAGGACCAGTGCGGCCGAACCGCCGTGACAGATACTGGTAGGATGATCCCGACGATCGAAGGTAATCGGGCATGACGACCATGGATTAAATTTTGGGGCGACTGGCTCTATCGCATAGACGTCCCTGTGCGCGCGCTTGCGCTCCCTCTTGGGGATGTGGGTAGCGTATATCATGTTCACCGTTTTGACCTGAGGGGGAAACTTCTTCTGTCCCCCTGTGTTCGGTGGCCGGGGCTCCTCGTCATCGTCCTCGCTTTGCGATCCTTTCTCCTTGTTTTCGGCATTTAACTTGCTAGCCTGTTTAAAAACCCAACAATCCCTGTTGGTATGGTTGACTGGTTTTCTGGGGTGACATGGATCTGGCACGAACGATCGAGTATGCGGTCCAAACTGGATGGTCCCGAGTTGTTTCTTTTATATAGCTTTTTCCGCTGACCGGACTTGGAGCCACTGAATCCGGCGTTGACTGTATTGTCATCGGTGTTATCACCATTGCTTCGACGTTTGTGCCTATTGTGTCGGAGCTTGCCGTTGTTGTTTTTGACCTCTGAGGTGCCCGCTTCGCTTGCCATGTTTTTGCTACGGGCCAGCCAACTATCCTCACCCGCACAAAAGCGGGTCATGAGTGCCGTGAGGGCTGCCATGGACTTCGGCTTTTCCTGGCCGAGGTGGCAGGCGATCCATTCGTTGCGGATGCTGTGTTTGAAGGCCGCTAGGGCTTCGGCATCTGGACAGTCGACGATCTGGTTCTTTTTAGTTAGGAACCTAGTCCAGAATTTCCTGGCTGACTCTCCGGGCTGTTGAACTATGTGACTTAAGTCATCGGCATCTGGTGGCCGGACATGTGTACCTTGGAAGTTGTCGCGGAAGGCGTCTTCCAAATCCTCCCAGCTGCCAATAGAGTTTTCAGGAAGACTGTTTAACCAGTGCCGAGCCGGCCCTTTAAGTTTTAACGGAAGGTATTTGATGGCGTGGAGGTCATCTCCACGGGCCATATGGATATGGAGAAGAAAATCCTCGATCCACACCGCGGGGTCAGTTGTTCCATCGTATGATTCAATATTTACGGGTTTAAACTCTTCTGGGAATTCATGCTCCATTACTTCGTCAGTGAAGCAGAGAGGGTGTGTGGCGCCTCTATATCGGGCCACATCGCGACGTGGCTCCGATAGAGTCCATCTGCGGTTTTCGGCCCAGGCATGACTAGGCTTGTCATGTCCGAATAGGTAGTCGTCGTCACGTGTCGGGGAACATCCTCGCAATCCGTAGATTGATCTGGTATGTCCTGCTCTATTGTCCAGTTCCTGCCGAAGGCCATATGTATAACCACGAGCTGTTTTATCTCTACCTTTGTGATGAGGCGGGGCGGGCTGGTGTTCGGCTTGAGTTGCCGCTTTATCCCGACCGCATGGTGGTCGGTCAGCCGCATTGCGCGGTGATGGTACGGGCTCCGGCGCCTCATCGTCGAACTGAGGTAGCAATTTGCGCTTCGGGTAACTTTTGGCTGGGCGCTTGAGGCCGTATTGTTCGGCTGCTAGGACATCAGTCCATCTATCGTTGAGCAGATCTTGGTCAGCTTGAAGCTGCTGCTGCTTCTTTTTCAGGCTCCTTGCAGTGGCTATTAGCCGGCGCTTAAAGCACTCCTGCTCGAGAGGTTCCCCAGGCACGATAAAATCCTCGTTGCCGAGCCTCACCTCATCCTCGAAGATTGGATGATAATTACTGTCCTCCGAGTCATCGTGTATGGCCTGTTCATCAGGGCTAACTTGCCCGTTTTCCCGTTCCTCCTGTTCGGAAGTTATCTCCACGGGGTCTTCATTATCTTCGGCATCGTTCGGAGTATTGTTTTCTCCCGTGCCAGTATTGCTGTCTTTTCCATGACGTGACTTCGAGCGGCGCCGCTGACGCCGGCGTTTTGGCTGTATCACAGGAGGTTCATCCTCAACGGGATCTTCTTTTTCATCGTTGTTAGTTCTTTTAGGTGTATCCACCATGTACACGTTGTAAGAAGAGGTGGCCGTCCAGCGTCCGGTAAATGGCGGGTTTTGGCCCTGCTCCTCATCGCCATCGTCGTCCATACCGTCGACGTCTTCGGAGCCGTACTCGAGCATGTCGGTTAAATCTTCGACAGTGGCTATGAATTGGGCGGTGGGTGGGAAGCGAAGTTCTCCGTCATAAGCCTCCAGTTCGAACCGGATATAATTCGGCTGCGAGCCCCCTACTAAGGATAGTGCTTTTAACGAGTTTAACACGTCGCCCAAAGGCGAGTGCCGAAAAATGTCCGTGGAGCTCAATTCAATGTTCGATGACTGATCGAGCTCGATGCACATGGATGCACATGGTTCGGAACTTGTAGCCGGAAATGAGTCCGAGGCTCCGGTGATACAGATTCCACTCCAGGTTGGGTCTGTGCACGGCTCTGACGCCGCTGAGACTGCGGCATCCGTGGCGGGGCTGAGCTTCCCGTCTTCGGATGGCGCAATCTACTCCGGATCTAAGGCCAGAGCAGTTACAGGTGCTATCTCGTGGGTATGGTCCGATGACAGATTTAAGTCATGTTCATCGTGGTGACAGGGAGCGGCTGTTGTGGTCTCAAATCCGTCAAAGATCAAGTCTCCGCGGATGTCCGCGACGTAGTTCAAGTTCCCGAATCTGACCTGACGGCCACGAGCGTAGCTATCGATCTGCTCCAGATGGCCGAGCGAGTTGGCCCGCAGTGCAAAGCCGCCGAACACAAAGATCTATCTGGGAAGGAAGACTTCTCTTTGGACAGCATTGTTGTAGATGATTGAAGGGGCCATCAAACCTTTTGAGGACAACATAGTGGAACTCTCAATGAAAGCACCAATGTCGGTGTCCAAACCGGCGGATCTCGGGTAGGGGGTCTCGAACTGTGCGTCTAAGGTTGATGGTAACAGGAGACGGGGGACACAATGTTTACCCAGGTTCGGGCCCTCTCTATGGAGGTAATACCCTACTTCCTGCTTGATAGATCTTGATGAATATGAGTATTACAAGAGTTGATCTACCACGAGATCGTAATGGCTAAAACCCTAGAAGTGTAGCCAGTATGACTATGATTATGATTGTTCGCCTCTACAGACCTAGCCCTCCGGTTTATATAGACACCGGAGGGAACTAGGGTTACACAAAGTCGGTTACAGAGAAAGGAATCTTCATATTTGGTCGCCAAGCTTGCCTTCCACACCAAGGAGAGTCCCATCCGAACACGGGTAGAGTCTTCGGTCTTTGTATCTTCATAGCCCATCAGTCCGGCCCACGGTGAACAGGCTGGACGCCCGAGGACGCCTTAGTCCAGGACACCCTCAATCGAGTCAGAGTACGATGGCATCGACGCCTTCGTCTCGTATTACCGGCCCGCTGCCTCATCTTTCGGCTCCTCCCCCCGGCACCGTCATCACCAGCCCTATTCTGGGCGGCTGCCGGGACGTTCTCTTGGTGTCTTCTTTTGCTCATACCTCGTCTAGGCACTCCTTTTGCGCTCCTACTATCCTGATCTGCTTCCTGAGGAGAGGGACAAGAAAGGGATTACGTGCATCTCATCTTTTTTTAGATCTTAAGAATGCGGGCACTTGTCGAATTTAGACTTTGTAATCACTTGCTCATGTTTACGTTCCGTATGAATTGTACTTGTTTCATCAACGTATTAATGAAAATGGTGTTTGCTGGGTTCTTTTCTGCGTGAGCGAGGCCCACACTAAGGAGCGAGCCCTTGTTTTTTTAAGCAAACAACGTCGCCCGGCAACAAACCTTGCCGTTCTCCCGCTTTGTACCACGATTATGCCCACACCCTTGGCGGGAGTAGGGGCAAAGTAGGATCGGGCCCTTCGTTTGCTTCCCTTCCATCGCAATAACAACCAAATTCCAGCCTGAAAGCGATTTCGGGAATAGGAAGGGGGGAGCACGATGGCATAGGAATGAACGAAGTTTCGTATGTTCAAGTTTCATACGGAAACGCATCGCGGGGGAGAAAAAACTTATCTGAATCTGCAGCCCCCGGTAACCTCGGCTTGCCGGGGTCGGGAGTGTCGGTCCGCCTTCTTTCCTCCAAACAGTTCTGCAGAAGCGCATGTGCAGCCAGCGAACCAAAAAGGACTGGAAGAGACAGAAAGACACGTACTCGACCTCTATGCTAGGGGTTAGTTGCCGCCAAGCACTATCAACCCTACCAGAGAGGGAGACTCAACCAAGCATGCATGCTAATTTCTAGGGTGCCAGCGCTTCATTTATTTATCTGTTGCTCAGGGTCTACGCCTGGCTTTGTACAAAGGGTTACATGCCTTGCCGGCAGGGCTTGCACAAAAAGTGGTCTGCCGGGGGGCCCGACAACCGCGCCTTTTGGGTAAAACTTGCGAAGATGTTCGATGTTCCAGGAGTTGCTCACTGGAATACCATCTTCGGTCTCCAGGCGGACTGCACCGGGCCTGGTGACACTACTGCAGGAGACTGCTAACGTGACACTACGATCAGAGACCCATTGCCGAAACTGTGTGCGATGCAATAATCGCAAACGGTGGTGTAAAAAAACCGTCAAAAAAGGTGCAAAACATTTGCGATGATGTATGCATCAAACACGGTTCAAGTTTTAGTTGCGTGTGTGATGAAGGGCATACGGTTAATCCATTCAAAGTGTCTGCGATGAGGCAGAACAACAGAAATGGGCAGCCATAACAATGTGTGTGCGATGCAGGACACACGGTTAATCCATTCGAACTGTTTGCGATGAGGTAGAACAACAGAAATGGGCAGCCATATCAATGTGTGTGCGATATATGGCATACGGTAAAGTCGGACGAACTGTTTTCGATTAGGGAACGCAACATAAATGGTTCAACTTAACAAGTGTGTGTGATATGCAGCATACAGTTCACATGGATGAACTGTTTGCGATGAGCCAAAAGAACACAAACGAGTCATGTAAACAAGATGTATGTGATACGTGGAAAATAGCCGACTCGGATGAACTGTTTGCGATGAGAAATTACAACACAGACGGTCAATACAGTTACTTCGTGTGTGATTCTGTGTGTACGAAAAACTTTGAAAAATGCAAACTAGTTGCTTGTGGTGGCTAGAAGTATCGCACATGATGCGTCTGCGAGTACTCGTGTGCGATGATTAGTATGTTACACATATGTTTCCTTATGTGAACATGTGTGTGAATTTGCAATATGGACAGTTAATATGCAAATGCCTTCTGGACATCGAGCACACGCTTAAACTCAATGAACTGTGTACGATACAAATACTTTCCATGAAAATTTATGAACTTGGGTAACAGCATTTGAGTAACATATATATAGTTGTTACACTATTCGACAAAAGGAGGATCTTCGTAACACGGTTTTGACAACCATATGGTCCATATCTACATACTTAACATAGTAACAACTATCACATTTTAAGAGGCTAAGGGCCAACAACCATATGGTCCATATCTACATACTTAACATATATAGTAACAGCTAGCACATTTTAAGAGGCTGAGGGCCAACAACCACAACTATCCACTGGAAGCAGCTTGATCACGGCGACTCGGCATCTCGTCAATGAAAAGGAAGAGCCCTCCTGTGCCTTGGTAGAGCAGGAGTAGAACAGTGTCTCCAATTTTCCAATATGTATGCATTGCCACGAGAAGTGAGAACTTGTTGATTTGAATGGTTCCATTTTTGCGGGAAATGCAGTACCTTGCAATCACTTTGGCGTTATTAGCAGGCACAAGTGTAATTCGACCACGCCGGGAATCTATTGACATGTAGAATAAAAAACAATTGTAACATATCATTGAAGATACATATAGTTTATGAGCATCATCATTAAAATAAGACTTTTTTAGGGATGGCAATGGGTAGGGTATGGGTGGGTACAACCTTCTTCTGCCCAAACCCATACCCATAGAAACTTTCTATACCCACCCATTTCAATACCCATGGGCACAAATTGACACCCATGCCCATACCCATCGGGTATCCTATTCCCAATGGGTATCCAGTGGATACAACATATAGCATTTAAATTTTAAAGAAGTCGAGAAATGAGTGTAAAATTCATGTGATTATGGGTCTGTCTAGTACCAACGTGACCTCCTCTGATGAGTGGCCAACTACAGGCGACAATGGAGTACGATAAGTGGTTGGTGGAAGCCTGACACAGTGGGAGGCGGTAGTGGGAACAGGGGATCGCTGGTTTAAGAGTTGGAAAAGAGTGTGTTGGTGGTGAGCCGAGATTTCATCGTTTCAAGGAATCATGTAGGACATAGGAGGAGTGCGAGTTGGTTGTTGCGAGCCTATGAACTATGGTTGGTTTAGGAAAACCCGGACTGAGAGTTGGGCCATAGGAGTTGGATGTTGACCCCACATGTCATAGGAGTTATTTTCACTTATTAATTTTTCTGGGTATCCATTGGGTTACCCATGGGCGCAATCTTATACCCATGCCCTACCCATATATTTTGCGGGTATGGATACCCATTACCCATGGGTACAAAATCTTCCTAAGTCTTACCCATGCCCGTTGTTTTCGGGTAGGGTACCCGCGGATACCCATACCCATGGGCAAAACTGCCATCCCTAGACTTTTTACCAGCGCTTTGTGCACACAATTGGTCTTGTTCAGTGTGTGCACCATAGGTCTAATTAATCCCATCCAAAATCCAGCGTTCATACGCTGTGCTATCTCTGTCAGATTATCAACAAAGTTTATGGCATGGTTCAAGTCCTTCGAGTGAAATTTGGTACGCTTAGTAATATAAAGATCGTTCACTATGCATCCGACATATCCTGCTTAAAAGGTGGAAAGGTATTATTTATTCAAAACATGGCAGAAGAATATATAGTGCGCATAAATTAGTAAACCGAATTTGTTACTGCCAAGGAACAGAGTCAGAATATGATATCACAATTGGTTGCTTAAATTGTTGAAAGATCGTGGATGTCGCCTAGAGGGGGGGGTGAATAGGCGCTTTAAAATAATTACGGTTTAGGCTTGAACAAATGCGGAATAAACCTAGCGGTTAATTTGACAAGCACAAAACCTACAACAACTAGGCTCACCTATGTGCACCAACAACTTATGCTAAGCAAGATAAACAACTAAGTGATAGCAAGATATATGACAAGAAACAATATGGCTATCACAAAGTAAAGTGCATAAGTAAAAGGTTCGGGTAAGAGATAACCGAGGCACGCGGAGACGACGATGTATCCCGAAGTTCACACCCTTGCGGATGCTAATCTCTGTTTGGAGCGGTGTGGAGGCACAATGCTCCCCAAGAAGCCACTAGGGGCACCGTAATCTCCTCACGCCCTCGCACAATGCAAGATGTCGTGATTCCACTAAGGCAAGAACCCTTACACTCTGGCAACCCTTGGGGGCGGTCACCGGTACTCGTGAAATTGCTCGGGGCGATCTCCACAACCTAATTGGAGACCCCGACGCTTGCCCGGAGCTTTACACCACAATGATTGAGCTCCGAACACCACCAACCGTCTAGGGCGCCCAAGCACCCAAGAGGAACAAGCTCAAGGGCACCAAGCACCCAAGAGTAATAAGCTTCTCAACTTGTAACTTCCACGTATCACCATGGAGAACTCAAACCGATGCACCAAATGCAATGGCAAGGGCACACGGAGTGCCCAAGTCCTTCTCTCTCAAATCCCACCGAAGCAACTAATGCTAGGGAGGAAAAAGAGAGGAAGAACAAGAAGGAGAACACCAAGAACTCCAAGATCTAGATCCAAGGGGTTCCCCTCACATAGAGGAGAAAGTGATTGGTGCAAATGTCGATCTAGATCTCCTCTCTCTTTTCCCTCAAAAACTAGCAAGAATCCATGGAGGGATAGGGAGTTAGCAAGCTCGAAGAAGGTCAACAATGGGGGAAGAACATGAGCTCAAGAGATAAGGTTGAATGGGGAAGAAGACCCCCTTTTATAATGGGGGGGGTACAATCCAACCGTTACCCCCAAAACAGCCCCGCAGAGGGCGGTACTACCGCATAAGGCAGCGGTACTACCGCTGAGAACAGTGGTACTACCGCTCCCCCGGGCGGTACTACTGTGGAGTTAGGAGGGCAGGAGAGATACGGACTCGAGCGGTACTGCCGCGGTGGTAGGGCGGTACTACCTCTCATGAGCGGCACTGCCGCTCTACTGCTGCTGCGAAGTACCGCACAATCCGACACAAAAAAAGACCCCTCGAGTCGACGCGGCAGGGGCCTGGTACCGCAGCGGTACTACTGCTGAGGACCCACCGGCAGTACTACCGCTGCGGAGCGGTACTGCCGCCTGTGACTCCTAAGCGGTACTACCGCTGGGTACCGCGGTACTACCGCTGGCGCCATCCTAAAGCCACTGCCACGAAAACAAGTATACTCCAAGGAAAACCAGAACTGCCAAAACTTCTTCATATGAGCTCCGAATTGAGTAGCATCAAAATAGCGACTGGTTATAGTAAGAAGAGGTAGGGGAGGTATGCCTAACAAATAGAGGAGTGAAACCTCCAACCAAGAAGAACCGGCATAACCTCCAACATCGAAAACATCATAGAAGATGCGAGTGAACTCCGTTTTCGACGAACTCGAGCTTGTCATCAAGATGACCATAAGCTCCAAAAATCACAAAGAGAAGAACCAAACAAGAACCAATAAAGATGATGCAAGGATGCAATGGTTTGAGCTCTCTATGAACGATACCATCAAGCTACTCATCGAGAGCCCCCCTTGATAGTACGGCAATCGATCCTATAACCCAGTCTCCCAACTACCATCATGAGACCGGTAAAATAGAAAACCTATCAAGAGCAAACCTTTGCCTTGCACATGGTCCACTTGAGCTAGATGATGACGATCTTGACTCCCTCAAGATGGACCACCTTTCTTGATTGCGTTGGCTCGATGAAGACTAGTTGATTGCTCCCCCATACTCCACTATGGGTGAGCCACCCTTCCGCACATCTTCGCAAGTCCATTGTCACCACAATGGACAGCAAGCTTCAAGCACTTGATCTCTTTGTGATGCTCCACTTGAACTTGCACACGGCAATGTTGATGACGATCACCACTTGATGTCATCCTCTCCATGGGTTGAGTGATATCTTCCTCTTGACGCAAGCCCATGAACACGTACCTAACCCCACATAGAACACTCACGAAGACCATGGGTTAGTACACAAGGCGTAATTGACAATGCTTACCATACCATGGGATCGCTTGATCCCTTGGTACATCTTGTGCGCTTTGTGTGTTGATCAGCTTGATTCACTCTTGACTTAGTCTTGATCAACCTCGACTCTTTCCAACTCTCTTCATTTGGATGATGTCTTGAAGGTAAACATGAATTATCACACAATCTTCTTCTTCAAGACATGCTTGCAATAAGCTCAACTCTCACATGACCAATCTTTGGATAATTCCTTAATAACACCTTGGTCACCACGTAAACTCCTTGAAACCAACACATGGACTTCAAGAAATGCCTATGGACAAATCCTTCAAATATAACTCAAGGCAACCATTAGTCCATAGAGATTGTCATCAATTACCAAAACCAAACATGGGGGCACCGCATGTTCTTTCAATTGTAATATGACAGCATGGAGAAAGTTGAAAGGACACTAACCTCGATCAGACTTTGATCGGCTGATGACGTTGGGGAAGTAAACATCCATGTTAATTAGACCAGGCTATGGTGCACGCACTAGAATTTTATTGCCAGTTTCAGTTCATAACACTTAGACATTTTTCTCCAAAGGTCCGCATTAAAATAGGAGTGACAATCTTTATCAAGTATTACGCTAGCCGTCATTGTAAACCCGTGTTGCGTTGTCAATATGAGATCCTGGGAGTCATCAGCAAAGTAAAGCCCAAGATTTCCTTCTACTCCTGTTCTTGCAAAGCAAGGGATTTACCGCTTGAAATGAAAATTAAGATCGTAAATTAGATATACTGAAATAACCGAGCAAGATGCAAATATGGGAGTAACTGATAGAACATATCCATATATAGATGCAAGAAAAGTACAAAAATATAGAATTAAAAATAGATAATGTAACAAAGATTTGATGCAAATATATAGATAATGTAGCAGCAGACGGTATATGTTCACAAATTTAGGCCATGCCGACCGTGGTAGGTTGAGATTGAACATACCGAGCGCACCCTGAAGTCATGCAGAATGGTGAGATAGAACTTCGTTTCTGACTGGCCACGACCACAGTTGCCCGATTTGTGCTCGCACTATGCACACATGAATGAACACCCACGAATAAGCTAGAACAAAAATTATTCCATGGCGATTTCCGCCGGTTGATTAACAGCGACGGACGGACTGCGATAAGAGATGAGTGAATATTTTGCTAATTAAGTTGATTACCTCCTCCATGAGAAAAATCCCCGGCCCAATCCCGCAGAAAACCCCAGTCGACCAGAGTCTAGAATGTCGGTGCAGATAGGCGGCGGAAAGCGGTGGAGGCAAAATCCGGTGTCGTTTGGAGCGCGACCTACAGCCACCGCCAACAGCCGTCGAGCTTAGGGTGCAGAGTTGCGGAGGAGTCCGCGCTGAGTGAGTGTGGAGACAAAGTGGGCGAGGTTTTCTTTTCCTTTTGCATGTGTGAGTGAACACACACGATTCGCAGAGGCGACGGAGATGAACCGTGTGCGATAGTAAATCGCCGAGATTAAATGGGGATCCAAATTCCCTTTGTCTTTCATCCATGAGTTTTTTTTCTATGATGAACATAAACCCTGCTAATCACCGTGTTCAAATTTGACACTTTTCCTGGTTCATTTACAATATTTAGGGGATTATGTGCATTTTGTAGGCATTAATGCACGTAATTTAAATTCAAACAATTGATGCATGAAAGGGTGCACAAGAACGGTCTGGAAAAACCATACTCTCGGTATTTAGTAATTTCTCAAGCCTTTTACAAGGAATGGGCAGAGATTTCAATGGAGTCAACCACAAACGCGTCATTTACTGGTTTATCAACTATAGAACAATGAAATATGTGCTTGAAAAACATGACGGCTGGCATGGTGCCATGGTATGGCCTCACCGTGCCCTGGTTAAAAGCTAAGAAGGTTAGATTTATGTCGTCATGCACGCCCTTCATAAATAGAACCATCACCGAGGAAGTTTAATGCTTTCGAGAGGGAAATCACCAAGATTGAAGGGGAATCCAAATTTTCGTCCTAGTTTGTCTTTCCGTTTTTTTCCAAGGATCAACATACCGCCTCAAATGAAACTTGCTCAAATTTGACATTTTTCCGAACTCATTTACCATATTTAGGGGATTGTGTGCATTTTCTAGGCATTAATTATGCACATAATTCAAATTCAAACAATCGGTGCATGAAAAGGTGCACAAGAAAGGTCTGGAAAACCATGCTCGTGCTAAACAAAAAATGAAACACATGGTTGGAAAACATGATGCCTGGTGTGGTGCCATGGTATGGCCTCACCATGCCCCTGGTAAAAATTGGAGAATGTTTTCCTTATGTCGTGATGCGCGCCTTTCATAAATCGAACCATCATCGAGGAAGTTACATGGTTTCAAGGGGGAAATCAGCAAGATTGAAGGGGGTCCAAATTTCCTTTGTCCTTTGTCCACGAGTTTTTTCTATGATGAACACACAACCTGCAAATCACCGTGTTCAAATTTGGCACTTTTCCAGGTTCATTTGCCATATTTAGGGGATTATGTGCATTTCCTAGGCATTAATGCGCATAATTCAAGTTCAAACAATCGATGCATGAAAGGGTCCACGAGAACGGCCTAGAAAACCATGCTTGTGCCATTTAGTAAATTCTCATGCCTTTTACAAGGAATGGACAGATATATCGATGAAATGTGTGGCAATAGTCAACCACAAATGTCTGTTTGTTGGGTTTTCAACTATAAAAAATGAAATAAATGCTTAAAAAACATGACGCCTCGCATGGTGCCATGGTATGACCTCACCATGCCTTGGTAAAAATTTGAGAAGGTTTGGCTTATGTTGTCATGCACGCCCTTCATAAATCGAACCATCACCGAGGAAGTTCCATGCTTTCGAAAGGGAAATCCTCAAGATTGAAGGGGAATCCAAATTTTCTTCATTATTTGCCCTGGAGTTTTTTTCTACGACAAACATACACCCTGCAAATCACCGTGTTCAAATCTGGCATTTTTCTGGGCTCATTTACCATTTTTAGGGGATTATGTGCATTTTATAGGCATTAATGGACATAATTCAAATTCGAACAATCGGTGCATGAAAAGGTGCACAAGAACGGTCTGGAAAACCATGCTCGTGTTATATAGCACATTATCATGCCTTTTACAAGGAATGGGCAGATATTTCATGAAAATGTGTGGCAATAGTCAACCATAAAAGCGTCGTTTACTCGGTCAACAACTATACAAAAAATGAAACACATGGTTCGAAAACATGACGCCTGGCTTGGTGCCATGGTATGGCCTCACCATGCTGTGGTAAAAATAGGAGAATGTTTTCCTTATGTCGTGATGCGCGCCTTTCATAAATCGAATCGAACCATCACCGAGGAAGTTTCATGGTTTCAAGGGGGAAATCACCAAGATTGAAGGGGGGGTCCAAATTTCCTTTGTCCTTTGTCCACGAGTTTTTTCTACGACGAACATACAACCTGCAAATCACCATGTTCAAATTTGGCACTTTTCCGGGTTCATTTGCCATATTTAGGGGATTATGTGCATTTCCTAGGAATTAATGCGCATAATTCAATTTCAAACAATCAATGCATGAAAGGGTCCACAAGAACGGCCTAGAAAACCATGCTCGTGCCATTTAGTAAATTCTCATGCCTTTTACAAGGAATGGACAGATATTTCCATGAAATGTGTGGCAATAGTCAACCACAAATGTCTGTTTGTTGGGTTTTCAACTATAAAAAATGAAATAAATGCTTAAAAAATATGACGCCTGGCATGGTGCCGTGGTATGACCTCACCATGCCTTGGAAATTTTTTGAGGAGGTTTGGCTTATGTTGTCATGCACGCCCTTCATAAATCGAACCATCACCGAGGAAGTTCCATGCCTTTGAAAGGGAAATCCTCAAGATTGAAGGGGAATCCAAATTTTCTTCGTTCTTTGCCCTGGAGTTTTTTTCTACGATGAACATACACCCTGCAAATTACCGTGTTCAAATTTGGCATTTTTTCGGGCTCATTTACCATATTTAGGGGATTATGTGCATTTTCTAGGCATTTAGCGCATATAAATCCAAATCCAGCTACAGGTGCACGGGTGTGATGTGAGGGACATGGATTGCCATTCGAAACGGTGCACACGCGCGATCCGCGTGGCCGGGGTTCCGGCCAATCATAACGCAACACACAATAGGCTCAGCGCACACTGTTTCCGGAAGTGACGGAGATGAACCGTGTGCGATAATGAACGAGCAAAATTGTAAGGGAAGCCAATTTCTGTTGTCGTTTGTGGTTGAGCTCTTGAATACCACCGCACTGTACGGCTGCCCGGTCCCTCCGACCCAGAGCTCTCTCCAGGCGTCGTCCATGGCACCACGGCGCACAATAACTGGTAAGGAAGCGATGGCATCCCGCCGCGCCACGTTCCTCGCCGCCCGCGACCGCGCACAAGGTAAGGAAGCGATGGCATCTCACCGCGCCGAGTTCATCCCCGTCGGCGGCTAGACAGTTAGATGGGCGGACTTTGAGTCTACCATGGCCGAATGGGTGGTGGAGTTAGAGGCGGCCAAAGCCGCACAGAAGGAGCAGAAAAGGCAGAAAGTAGTCAAGAAAAGAGAGTCCCGCCACCGCAAGAAAAAAGTGGCCGCATGCCATGGTGAGGAGAGCTTGGGGGAGATCGAAGCACCGTGGGCTGCTGACTACAAGGCCGGCAAGGAGAACGTCGGCGTCTGGCCAGCATGCCCTGATGGCAGCATGTGACAAGTAGTTTAAGTTTGTAGTATTAGAGTAAATTACCAGTAGTACTTTAAGTTTGTAGTATTAACGTACAATGTCGGTAAGAGCATCCTTTGAGGGCTTTGAGTATTGATTAGCATGTGTGACCATGTGTGTGTTTTTTTGCGTTAATCATTAGAAGATCACAAAACACACAGTTTCTATGCCGTACCCGTCTGCGTTTTTTGCGTTAATGACCCATAAGTCAGTTACATGTGCGATATTTCCTAATAAACCAGGCGTACCATTGACCGAAAAAATCAAGTACACGTGTACATTTTTTGGAGACGGGATCTGCCAACTTTCTTTTTTTCTCGCACACGAGTATTTTACGCGCTTCGTCTGCGTTGTGTGTTTCCCCCGCCCAAGATTCAAATTTCGCACCCAAATTTTCATTAGGCACGCGATTTCAGAATTTATTCCTCCAACCACATCCCCTTCCCCTCAATATCCCCCCTCCCTCGCGCCTCCCCCTACCGGCATCTCAAACCGCCGCCGCCGCAACCACAGCTTCAACCACATCTACGTTCTACTCGGATTCAGTCAGGTAACCTACCAATCTCTATCACGTCCCCGACCTGATTACTTAAATGGCGCCTGCGAAACATCCTCATGCCTCCAAATGCCCCCGCCAGGAGCTGATGGCGGTCCGTGGCGCGATGGCCGCTATGCGTGTTGACCCGGAGGAACACCTCACCTCCGCCACCGCCGACGACATGGTGCAGGCTCTGGCCCAGATGAAGTCCCCCAGCGACTACCCCCCAGGACTTAACAGGTAAGATCTGACCAGCTAAATCTTACCAATACCACTTGCAACGGCTATGATTTGTACGGTTGATGTATTAAGCATGTTCGTGCCTTGTTTATTTTAGTACTACACACTGTGTGATGTTCAAATATTACCATGTCCAGCTCAATTTCACCAACACCAGCAACAAACTTACAATACATGACTCAGGATATCACTAGAGATGCTACCCATTTGATATTTTTAGTGGATGCTAACCCTGTTGCACTTAACATGCCTGTCCATGTACTTACGCAGGGTCATAACGGCCGATGCTTTTTTTTGCCGTCGAGGTGAGCTGCATCCATGTCTTACAGCATTTCACATAATTTGTGCAATTGCAGTTTAACTTCTACCAATTTACCGGTTGCCTGTAGGTACACATGTCAGTGGCACTGATCCACGCTTCTACCCGGAGGAACAGCTCGCCTCCGCCGTCGCGGACTTTGGGCGAGCTCTGGCCAAGATGAAGTGCCCCAGCAACTACCTCTCAGAACTTACCAAGTATGTACTCACCAGTTCAATCTTACCAATACCAGTTCCAATTAATGGCTATGTTCTGTACGGTTGATGTATTAAGCATGTTCTAGTAAACATGCCTAACACGTTTTTGCTACTATCCCTACCTTTTTATAGACATCTGGGCCATTCTCTGCTCTGGCAGCACCTGCCTTGTGATGTTTAACTATGCCAATTGCATTTTTATCAGTACCGGTTTCAATGTCTATTAAGCCTATTGCAATTAACACTTGAATCCATTTTTAAATAGTTGCATTTCAATGGCTACAAACTTACAAAACATGACTTGTGATGTTTAACTATGCCATTTGCTATTTTTGGTGGATGCTAACCCTGTTGTACTTAACATGCTTGTCCATGTACTTACGTAAGGTCATAACGGCCGATGCTGTTGTTTGCCGTCAAGGTTAGCTGCATCCCATGTCTTACAGTATTTCACAACATTTGTGGAATTGCAGTTTAACTTCTACCATTTACTGGTTGCCTGTAGGTACACATGTCAGTGGCACTGATCCACGCTTCGACCAGGAGGAACAGCTCGCCTCCGCCGCCGCTGACTTTGGGCGGGCTCTGGCCAAGATGAAGTGCCCCAGCACCTACCTCTCAGGACTTAAGCAGTTCAATCTTACCAGTACCAGTTGAAATTAATGGCTATGTTTTGTACTGTCGATGTATTAAGCATGTTGTAGTAAACATGCCTAACATGTTTGAGCTATTTTCCCTACCTTTTTGTAGACAACTCGGCCATTATCTGCTATGGCAGCACCTGCCCTATGATGTTTAACTCTGCCAATTGCATTTTTATCAGTACCGGTTTCAATGGCCATTAAGCCTATTGCAATTAACAGCTGTATCCATTTTTAAAGAGTTGTATTTCACTGGCTACAAACTTACAAAACATGAATTAGGATGTTGTTAAGCCTGTTGCAATTAACATTTGTATCCATTTTTTAATCCGTCCCTTTGCTACTGTGCTACTCTTTCGAAATGAAGATATCACTACAGATGCTGCCGTTTTATTACCATTTGCTTTTTTGGTGGATGTTAACCCTGTTGTAGTTAACATTGGCTTACCATGTACTTACACAGGGTTACAATGGGCGATGCTGTTGTTTGCCGTCGAGGTTAGCTGCATCCCATGTCTTATACACCATCTATTCCTAAATATAAGTATTTTTAGAGATTCCAATATAGACTACATAAGGAGCAAAATTAGTGAATCTAGATTCTAATCTAAACTATATCTATAATTCGATATACATCCGTATGTAGTTCATATTGAAATCTCAAAAGAAAATACTTGTACTTAGGAACATAGGTAGTTGTATTTACATCATTTGTGCAATCTCAGTTTAGCTTCTAACATTTACTGGTTGCTTGTAGGTACATATATGACGGGTACTGATCCACGCTTCGATCCCTTTTGTGTATGGGGCAATGAGATATTCATGAACAAGCGTCAAGTGAGGAAACTAAGAAATATTGTTAGGCGAAAGAAATGGGTGATTGGAATTAAGCTCTTTATTTACATTTTGTCGAAGTGAACAATGAACTTTAGGATGGTAAGTAATGTGTTGCCTTTTCCCCCTGCCCACAACAAGTTACTCTATTAGACCTCAGTATCTGATATTTTTCTCTTTTTAGTGGTTTCTGAAGCTATTTACTAATGATTACCTTGCAAACTACATGACCAGAGTGGAGGCAACTAAGGTTAAAGTATATAATTCATGCTACCATGATAATGCTCTAGAAGTCTTCCTGAAGGTGGTGAAGGATGGGCGGGCGATCGTCACAAGGGGTTGGACAAAAGTGGTTCGTGGCTATGGCATGCAGGAAGGCACATTATGGGCATTCCGCTTCTTCAACACCGTCGGCAGTCAAAATGATTTACACTTGTCTCTTCACCTTTACCGCCTTTAAATACTGCGGTTCATCATAGTTAATTGCTGCCTAATCTTGTAATTACTGAACATATTGTACTGGCAATTTTATTTATGGATTCGTTGCTGAACCATTGTGCTGAGAATTTGAATTGCATGTTTCATATTTCAAAATTTCCAATTAGAATAATAAATTACAGGCAAAAATAAAAATAGAACACATGGTCATGGACCTTTGCAAACGGTTCTAGCTGTAAAAGCCCTTGCGATGGATAGCCCAATGCCACACAGTTTTCTACATCAAATCGTGTGTGATGTAGTTAATGAAAGCAAACAGTTAACCAAGGCAGAGCGTGTGTGATAGTTACACCTTTCACACACGAGCGTATACATAAAACCGTGTGGGATGTACATCCGAACGGAAACGTTTTCCCTGGATTGACTGTGTGGGATGTACATAAGGACATAAACGTATTCCTTGGATTGACTGTGTGTGATATACATACGAACGGAAATGTTTTTCTGGGATTCACCATGTGGGATGTACATACCTACGGAAATGATTTCTGGGATTCATCGTGTGGGATGTACATACCTACGGAAATGATTGGGTTTCGATGCCTCGCCCGATCGCACACGGCCCCAGCCTGGGTCCTAGGAGGGCCTATCCCCGACGATTCTGGGTCGTGTGGGAAGGACACCCTATCGCACACATTCACTTGGCGATGGTTCCAAATGCCGTCGCAGAAAGGGGTTTTAAACCGTTTGTTTAGAACCGACATGCACCTGTGTGACTCGTATTACCTGATAAGGGCCTTCCCACTTTGGCGTCAAGTTGTTGGAATTCTTGGTGGATTGGATGCGCCGAAGAACAAGGTCGCCTTCCTCAAGGCTTCGGGCATGAACCTTGCGGCTACAGTAGCGGCGCAAGGCTTGCTCGTAGCGAGCAGCTCGCACAACAGCCCGAAGACGATCTTCCGCAAGGGGCGTCGCATCATCTTGGCGCAACTGCTCTTGCTCAAGCTCATCATAAGCGAGCACTCGAGGTGACCCGTATATGAGTTCCGTGGGGAGAACTGCTTCTGCCCCGTATACCAGGGCAAAGGGTGTCTGGCCAGTGGCTCGATTTGGCGTCATTTTGATCGACCAAAGAACCGTTGGCAACTCATCAATCCAGCGCCTTCCGCAGTTGTGTAGCCTGTCAAAAGTCCTGGTCTTGAGGCCTCGAAACACCTCTGCGTTTGCCCTCTCAGCCTGGCCATTACTTCTGGGATGAGCAACAGAAGCAAAACAAACCTTGCCGTCGAGGTCTTGGATATACTGCATAAACGTGCGGCTTGTGAACTGCATGCTGTTGTTGGTGATGACTCTATTTTGCACACCAAAACGGCAGACTAGTCCTTTGATGAACTGGACGGATGATTGTGCTGTCACCTTTCTCACCGGTTCCACTTCTGGCCACTTTGTGAACTTGTCGATTGCAACATACAAGTACTCAAAGCCCCCGACAGCACGGGGAAAGGGGCCCAGTATGTCGAGCCCCCAGACCGAAAATTGCCAGGAGAGAGGGATTGTCTGGAGAGCTTGAGCTGGTTGATGGAGCTTCTTCGAATGAAACTGACACGCTTCACACTTGGTTACTAGTGCAGTTGCATCCTGGAGGGCAGTGGGCCAAAAGAAACCTTGCCAGAATGCCTTGCCGGCAAGGGCCCTTGATCCTATGTGAGAGCCACATATGCCTCCATGTATCTCTGCCAACAGCTCCAGTCCATCCTCCTAAGGAATGCACTTCAATTTCACACCGTTTGTTCTCCTTCTGTATAGGGTGTCATCCACAAACTGGTACATGCTGGACCGACGGGCTACATTCTCTGCTTCTTCCTGTTCCTTTGGGAGTTCCCCCGTTTGGAGGAAACAGATGGTGCGATGCGCCCATGCCGGAGCCTGGGGCTCGACGGAAAGGACTAAAGGCTCATCTTCGGCCGTAGGGGCAGCTGCCTCTATGGTCAGGGCCTGGGGCCCTGCCGGAGGTCGCTGCTCCTCGGTAAGCTTGGGATACCCGGCAACTTCCTTGCCGGCGGCTCCTGGGAGCTCAGCGGGAAAGTACTTGCCGGAGCCTGCCTTCCTTCGCTTGTTCTATCCTGCAGATGGCTCAACGAATGGCTGAGTTAATTGAAGCACAAACGTACCTGGTTCCACAGGCAACTTGAGGGCAGCGCGTTTTGACAGGTCGTTGGCAATGCTGTTCTCTGCTCGGGGAACATGCTCTGCCTGTAAACCGTCAAAATGCTCTTCCAACTTCCTCACTTCATCCACATAGGCCTCCATCAACGGGCTCTGGTAATCCTTGTTAACTTGCTTGACGACGAGCTGCGAATCACCTCTGATGATGAGCTTCCTGATTCCGAGGTCTACCGCGATCCTGAGACCGGCAAGCAATCCCTCGTACTCCGCCGTGTTGTTCGTTAATTTTTCCTGGGGAAAGTGCATCTGGACTACGTACTTGAGGCGCTCTCCGGTAGGCGCAACGAGTAGCATGCCGGCACCAGCACCTTGAAGTGAGAAAGCTCCATCAAATTACATAATCCAATCGCGGCACGTCTCCTTGCCGGGAAGGGTGGTCTCTTGAATCTCTTCGTCGGGCGTTGCGGTCCATTCAGCTATGAACTCTGCGAAGGCTCGGCTCTTGATCATCGGAGTACTTTCAAACTTGAGGCCAAAGCTCGACAGTGCCAACGCCCACTCCACAATCCTCCCAGTCGCATCTGGGTTATGCAAGATTCGTTGCAAATGGAGGCGGGTGACGACGGTGATCTCGTGCGCTTGGAAATAGTGACGCAGCTTTCTCGAGGCCATAAGGAGGCCGAAAAGTAGCTTTTGCATACCAGAATATCTTGATCTAGCCCCCTGCAAGAGGGAACTGACAAAATAAACCGGGTGCTGCACCACCTTCTTCTTCTGTTCAACTTCGCCCATATGCGCAGACTCTGTCTTGCCGGGACCGGGCCTTGCCGGGGGTTCCGCCCTGCCGGCGTCAGGCCCTGCCGGAGAGAGCTCCGGCCCATCATCCGACAGCTCCGCTGCTACCGCTGCTTCTTCCTCAAGTTCCCTCTGTGTTACTAGCGCCGCACTGACCACTTGATTCGTTGCCGCCAGATATAGCAGCAACGGCTCTTGTGGCTTAGGTGCGACTAGTATTAGCGTGGAGGAGAGGTACTTCTTCAAATCTTGTAGCGTTGCCTCTACCTCCGGAGTCCATTTCATTGGACCCGCCTTTTTCAAAACTTTGAAAAAGGGGAGGGCGCGCTCAGCAGATTTGGAGATGAACCTACTTAGAGCAGCAACGTAGCCGATGAGCCTACGGACGTCTTTGACCCGTCTTGGCGCCTTAGTCTGCTCAATCGCTTTGATCTTGTCGGGATTTGCTTCGATTCCGCATTGAGACACAAAGAACCCAAGAAGTTTGCCGGATGGGACACCGAACACGCACTTCTCTGGGTTGAGCTTGAGGTTGATCTTGCGCAGATTTGCAAATGTTTCTTCTAGATCCTACACGAGCGTGGCCTTGTCCTTGGTTTTGACCACTATATCATCCATATAAGCTTCCATATTTCTATGTAGCTGGGGTTCAAAACCAATTTGGACTGCTCGGGTAAATGTCGAACCGGCGCTTTTCAACCCGAAAGGCATCCGTACAAAACAGTACGTACCACATGGGGTCATGAACGCAGTCTTTTCCTCGTCTTCCTTCATCATGAAGATCTGGTGGTATCCTGTGTAGGCGTCGAGGAATGACAGCAGGTCACACCCGGCAGTGGAGTCCACTATCTGGTCAATGCGTGGCTGAGGGAAAGGATCCTTTGGACAGGCTCTATTGATATCTGTATAGTCAATGCACAGCCTCCATTTCCCATTTGCCTTACGCACCACCACTGGATTGGCCAACCACGTGGGGTGGAGCACTCCTCTGACCAGGCCTGCCGCTTCCAACTTCCTGATCTCCTCGATGATGAACTCTTGTCGCTCCAAAGCTTGCTTTCTGAACTTCTGCTTGACGGCCCGCGCATGGGGACAGACAGCAAGGTGGTGCTCAATCACCTCCCTGGGAACGCCGGGGATGCCGGATGCTTGCCATGCAAACAAGTCAACATTCACCCGCCGGAAGGTGATGAGCGCGCTTTCCTATTTGCTGTCAAGGGTGGAGCTTATGGTAAAAGCTCCACCCTGCCATCTTCCCTGACGGGCACCTTCTTAGTTTCTGGCAGGGCCACCATGGACCTCTTGCTCCTGCTAGCGGAGCTCTCTGGCGTGTCCTCAACGGGAACGCGACGCTCCGAAGAGGCGCGTTTGCCGGAGGAGGTGCAGGAGTCCTTGCCGGGGTTAGAAGTCTTGCTGGAGGGAGCCTTGCCGGCAGGGGCAGAGACCTTGCCGGTTTCCTTCCTTCCCCGGGTCTCTGCGGCAGGAACAAGCACTACAAAAAAGACACATCCGTGACATTTTGGGCCGAACGGAAAAAATTTCTGTCATACTTATGACACTTCTATGACGATAATTGTGACAAAACCCGGTATCATCATAGATGTGGTGGGCTCCTACTTCTATGACAAAAAATCATGACAGAAAATGGGCTTTTCTTCCTGGGCGGGCCGGAGTCGCAGCTGCATGACATTCTTTGGGCCGTCCCTGACGGAAAAAACCATGGTAGAAGCGAGGGCTAGGAAAATATCGGGGAGTTCCCGGTTACGGTAGGTGGTCGGGGCCGAGCGATGCATGGAGGTTTGCGCGTTTCTCTCATACACGCACGCGTGTGGGTGCGAGGCGTTGGGCTCTAACTGAACCCGAGCGAGGCGTTCACCTACTGAACCCGAGCGATTGCACTGCAGGCTACGCGTTACTGAACCCGAGCGATCGATCGATGGCTGTTAACTGAACCCAATCGAGCGATTCCTTTGCTACTGCTGCTAACTGAAGCCGGTCGATGCTGCCACTGGATGAACAGTGAGCATTGGTGGGGGGGGGGTTGGATGAACAGTTCCCGGTGGGGGTGGATGAACAAGACCCCGTGCTGTTGCCTCTGGATGAACAGGACCCCGATCGATCGAGCCGGTTGGGGCTAGATGAACAGGACCCCGTGGTGGGCTGGATGAACAGGACTGCCCCGTGGAGGGCTGTCACGACCGGTTTTTCAATAAAATATTTATTGAGAGACCAATCCCTTTAACGGACCAGTAAAGAAGAATTCCTTCTCACTGGTAGACAATATCTTGGTCACAGAAGAAAAATACCAGGAGTACTGAATATAATACAAGGTTGAGCGGAGACTGCTCAACAATTTATTACATGAACGCCGATAAAACATAAGGGCGGATAGGGTGGCACAACTACTAACTCACGATAACAACGGTGGTGGAAAATATCACCGCGAAGTGGGTGATATGACTCCTGAAAACTACAGCTCTTCGAGCGTCGGAGTGAGGCTCGAGGAGACTTATTGCGGGTGGCGGAAGCGTATATAATACAAGTGACCAATATCCAGGATCGCACGGGACTGACTGGGACTCCTCTAGGCGTCGGACGCACTATCAAACTCTTCATCCAAGAGATCGCCTTCGTCAACATCTGGCCAAATCAACAAGCCAGGTGAGTACTATGAAAGTACTCGCAAGACAGTTCGGACATAAGATATAACAAATGTAAACATGAAGCATATGAACAGATTAACAAGTGCATTCAGACATAGAGACACTAATGCATGGGAAAAAAAAGAGAAGTCGGGCGGTAGTCCTCCCGAAATCCCAAATTAAATACTGGGTGCCAAACGAGGGTCTGAATGACTCCTCGAGAGGAAAATGCAAGAATAACAATGCTGCAGTCGGGCGTCAGGGCGACACCACATAAAGGGCTTATAATAAAAAATAAAAGATAGTGCGTGCCACAGTCGGACGTCTGAGCGACATCGTAGAAAGGGCTTACATCAAAAGTAAATAACCAACATGCCACAGTCGGACGTCTGAGCGACATCACATAAAGGGCTCATACAAAAGTAAATAACAAACATGCCACAGTCGGACGTCTGAGCGACATCACGTAAAGGGCTTCATAACTTAACATCTTAGTAGCTCAAGAATTTAAATCATATCCAGAGAATAATCAGGCTGAGATAAACAACAGGGTTAGTCCATCCACAGGAGTAACGTTCAGCCCAATTTACTACTCATGCTCGCTTACCGGAAAGAAGAATAAACCACGAGGGCTTGACGTAGATAAGGATACACTGATCACTATACTTGACCATGGATACGATGACTCGGAAGGATTTGACTCTGCAGAGTTTGTACTTTAACCACAGCCAACCGATTTCAGTAGTCACGGGACTAGTTCCATTTACGGTGTTTTGGAAGAAACACGTCTAACCAGTACACACCCATTCAACATTCCGAAGCCAGGAATCACCCTCGGCAACGTTCAAGAAAACCTTGAGATGGGGAGGCTACAACATCGCATAACATGGGATCAAAATTTCTATACGCGCGCTCTAAGGGGTGCCCCCCTCTCGGTCCCAACCGGAAACACCCATGCCCCCTGACTGGATGACTGGCTTTAATCCAGGGCCATGGAACCATCATCCCGACCCCTCTGTTTGGTGTGTACACGGAAAGAGGTTACCAACTTACTAAACCGCATTCTGGCAGAAAACAAGTGGTAGCACGGAAGGGGAAGAACGATAACGTGACTCCGTCCATGTTAACGTCGGAATTTAACGGATGATGTAAGGCTGGCATGCTACAACAGTACCACCTTACTGCCCTTCATGTCACCACATGACCAGGCCATCTCTCAACAGAAATCACAACACTTAGGAACACCCGGGTAGTTGCCTCACATGCAACTAGGTACTCACCGATACTCATATGCCTTGCACAACCTTTCACGAAATCATGCAAAACATCCATCATATCAAAGGTTCAAACATGCTTGCCTGGTTCGGAGAAGTCGGAGTCTAGCTCGGCGAAGTTCGCGGCTCCGTCACCTCTTCCGGAACCTATGGTATAGCGAAAATGCATACTAACGTGAAAACCAACGCGTGCATAAAAGTTGTCTCAATTTTTTCCAATAAATCCCATAAAAAAACTAGACAAAATTATAAGACTGTCAGAAAAAGAATCACTCAAAAATCACTCTTTATTAAAAAGTTATAAGGGTTTCTGTCCAGGGACTCATCTGTAATGAAACAGAAAAGTTCCAGGGGTTTAACTGAGAAAACAGAAAACGGTTCGAATAGAAACGCGCCAGCCCGCAGAGAAAACGTACTCTGCCCGAAGGCGCCAACAGAAAACGCTTCGGGGGTGAAGGAAGAGAGGCTGACGTGGGGGGTCCACATGTCAGGTTTGAAAAACCTCGCCGGCGCCCGGAGGTTGCGGTGGTCGCCGGCGTCGAACGGCGAGGCAGGGAGATCGGAGTGTACCAAGAGTATCAGCGTGTCCTTCCGTGTCGGTGGGTGGTGGACTTGGGCGTCGGGGAGCACCACGTCGACGGCGACACTTTCTCCGGCGGACGGCGGCTCGAGCGATGGTGGGGAACTCCGGTGGTCTGCTGCAAACTTCGAATAGAAGCGCGGGTCAGAAGGAGGGATGCACTAGAGAGCTTCTGGCAAGAGATGGGGGGCAGAGGTGCACGCACGGGAGTGAATCGAGCTGGATCCCGTGGCGGGTCGCGGTGGCCGGAGTTGAGGAAGGAGACTCCCTCGGGGCTCTTCCAGTGGCTAGGCGGGGTCTTGGTGGAGTGTAGAGGTGGTGTGGGTACTAGCTGGAGCTCGGGGCCTCTATTTATATGCGGCTCGAGGGGGTGGTCGTGAACGGAGAATCTCCGGCGAGCAACTACGGCGAGGCAGTGGATTGGCAGGGGTTTTAGGTGGCCAGGCCGCATCAGTGGGAGTTACTGGTCCCGTTCCCCTGCTAAACTCGGTCGGGCATGGCGTAATGGCACCGGTCCTCTCAGGGTCACCGTACTGGCACGACGGCGGCAGAGAGCGTGCTCCGCGCCCAGCGGTTCACGACGAGGGTGGCAGCGCGCACTGGGGAGTGGAAGGCCACGCGGCGACCTCCGGTGGATTGGGCGGCGCCGGACGGCGCCGTCTGCGCTGCGCCACTCTTCTGACGGCCGCAAAGCCGCCGCTGGCGTCGGTCACGGGGCGGCGCACCTTCTGCTGCTCGTCGCCGACGTCCGCAAGCTTCCAGGCGCTCGTGCGGTGCAGAGGACAAGGAGGAGGGGACAGGGAACGCGGCGACGCCGGGGCACTGGTGTGATCGACAACAGACACTGAAGAAACGACAGTGGTTCAAACACTGTTAACTGAATTTGACTGAACCTGATATTGACAGTGCTCTGAATGTGTTCGATGAAATGATTAGGTATGAAGAAATTTTTTCCTGGAGCTGGGGCTTGGTGAGGTGACCACTCAATGCACCCAGAGGCTGCCTGATTTTACTCAGACTTTTTGGAGAAGGATTTGAATGAATTTCATCAAATTTGGCAAATCTGGTCCAAACTTGTAGCACGTATAGTTTGAAAATTTTGAACTGGAGACCAGTGGATCTTCATGGATCTTGGTTGAGGGTTCAAAGGACTAGGAAGAGAAAAAGGTTTGGGGGCAAAAATCAAAGCAGAAGGAGTAGTTCCTTTGTAAAGCTCCAAGGATCAAGATATATGGCAGAAATTGTTATTGATAAGAAATAAATGGGAAAAGTTATATGGAGAGGTTCAACTTGCTGGATTTGAAGTAAAACATGATCCAAAGATGAGGAAGGTTTATGAGAGTGGATTTGTACTAAGGTCATGGCAAGAGAGATTTGTTGAAAGTGGTAAAGGATCATTCCAAAAGCTATAGGGCATTTTCAAAGAAATTTTCAAAAGACATTTTTCCCAAGTGAAAAGCATTTTGGCTTGAGTCCAAAATAAAAAGCAAGAACCTCCAAGACCAAAAACAAGTCTTGGGTGAATCCAAATAAAACTCTTGCCATAAAAAATATTTTGAAAGGGAGGGTTCTTTTGAAGAAAAAAAAATTTAAATCACCTCCCTCAAGTCAAGTAAATTTTTTGAAAAATCCAAATGAAATTTTGGGTGTCACAACACCTACCCCCTTAGGAAAAATCTCGTCCTCGAGATTTCAGTTGATCCTCGAATAGATATGGATACTCTGCCAGGAGAAAATCTTCCTTTTCCCATGTAGCTTCATCCTCAGTGTGGTTGCTCCACTGAACTTTGAAATTTTTTGTTGTTTTCTGACGGGTCCTCCTTTCAGACTCTTCCAAAATCTTTACTGGCCTTTCTCTGTAGGTGAGGTCTGGTTGTATATCAATGCTTTCATGAGATACATGCTTCTCCGGGTTGCTTACACATTTTCTCAATTGTGAGACATGGAACACGTCATGGACGTCTGACAGCTCCTTGGGTAAGTCTAGTTTGTAGGCCACTGTGTCTCTTCGTGCCTCTATACAGAATGGTCCGATAAATCTTGGGGCTAGCTTCCCCTTAATTTTGAACTGTTGCAGGCCCCTCATAGGAGACACTCGTAGGTATACGGAATCACCGGGTTCAAAGCTGACCTCACGATGTTTTTGATCGTAGTAGCTCTTTTGTCGGCTCTGCGCTGTCTTGAGTCTGTCCCTGATCTGCTTAACTTTCTCCTCGGCCTCTTTAAGCATGTCTGGGCCGAAGATACGGCTGTCACCTGTTTCTGACCAATTCAGTGGGGTACGACACCTCCGTCCGTACAATGCTTCAAAGGGTGCCATTTGCAAGCTGGATTGGTAACTGTTGTTGTAAGCAAACTCGGCATACGGCAAACTCTCTTCCCAACTGGATCCATAGGTGAGCACACAGGCTCTTAGCATATCCTCTAGGATTTGGTTCACATGTTCCGTTTGTCCATCAGTCTGAGGATGGTACGCTGTACTGAAAGCTAGCTGCGTGCCCAGAGCTTCTTGCAGGTGATTCCAAAATTTGGAGACAAATTGTGTGCCTCGGTCGGATATTATAGTCTTTGGGACTCCATGCAAACAAACTATACAAGAGAGATAAAGTTTGGCCAGTCTTTGTGTGGAGTAGGTAGTCTTCACGGGAATGAAATGAGCAACCTTGGTTAGTCGGTCTGTGATGACCCATATGGCGTCATTTCCGTGTTGTGATCGTGGTAGTCCGACGATGAAGTCCATTCCTATTTCATCCCATTTCCACTCCGGTATCCTGTTTGGCTGGAGTAGCCCTGCTGGCTTTTGATGCTCGGCCTTGATGCACTGACATGAATCGCAACAAGCAATAAATGAGGCTATATCCCTTTTCATACCATGCCACCAAAATATTTCCTGAATGTCTTTGTACATTTTGGTTCCTCACGGATGGATCGAGTATGGAGCGGTGTGGCTTTCGGTTAGGATTTGTTGCTTGAGTTCCTCAATGTTAGGTACGCAAAGTCTGTCTCCGTACCATAATATTCCTTCACTGTCTGTGACAAACTCTGAAGTCTTACCCAAGTTCATTTTCTTCTTTATTCCTTCGATGCTGGGATGTCCCTGTTGAGCCTTCTTAATTTGTTCCACTAGGGTGGGTTGTATTTCCAGGTTTGATACGGTGCCCTCAGAGACTAACACCATGTTGAGCCTAGCGAACTCTTGCTGAAACTCAGGCCTCAAGTTTTGCGGACCGTCGTTGTCCGGGCTGGGGTTTCGACTAAGGGCATCAGCCACTACATTTGCTTTTCCTGGATGGTAGTGAATGCCGACATCATAGTCCTTGACCAATTCCAACCAGCGTCGTTGGCGTAAATTTAGCTCTGGTTGTGTGAAAATATATTTGAGGCTCTTATGGTCCGTATATATTTCACAGCGATTTCCCAACAGAAAGTGCCTCCACTCCTTGAGTGCATGTATGACTGCTGCTAGCTCCAAGTCATGTGTTGGGTAATTTTCCTCATGTTTTCGTAGCTGCCTGGAGGCATACGCGACAACTTTGCCATCCTGCATTAGTACACATCCGAGGCCCTTTCGGGACGCGTCACAATATACTTCAAAACTCTTGTGTATGTCTGGCACGGTTAATACCGGTGCGGTTGTTAGCTTCTTCTTAAGCTCTTGGAAGCTTCTCTCGCATGCTTCCGTCCATACAAACTTCTTGTCTTTCTTGAGCAACTGGGTTATTGGTTTCGACACAGTGGAGAATCCTTCAATAAATCTTCTGTAATATCCGGCCATTCCCAGGAAACTCCGCACACCAGTAACGTTGGCGGGTGGCTTCCAGTCAAGTATGGCTTTGACTTTTTCTGGGTCTACGGCCATGCCCTCTTGGTTTAATATGTGGCCTAGGAAACCAACTTGCCTTAGCCAAAACTCACACTTGCTAAATTTGGCGTACAATTGATGTTTCCTTAATTCTCCCAAAACAATTCTGAGATGCTCAGCATGCTCTTCTGGTGTCCTTGAATATACCAGAATATCGTCGATGAACACCACAACAAATTTGTCCATGAATTTCATGAACACTTTGTTCATGAGGTGGACGAAATATGCGGGTGCGTTTGTTAGACCAAAAGGCATCACTGTGAACTCATATAATCCATATCTGGAGGTGAATGCTGTTTTAGGGATATCTTCTGTCCGTACTTTCAATTGATGATATCCCGATCTCAAATCAATTTTTGAGAACACCTTGGCTTGTGCGAGCTGGTCAAACAAATCATTTATCCGTGGCATCGGATATTTGTTTTTGATGGTGATCATATTGAGAGCTCGATAGTCTATACACAGTCTCAGTGTCCCATCCTTTTTCTTGGCGAATAATACTGGCGATCCCCATGGTGAGGAGCTAGCTCGAATAAATCCTTTGTCCAATAATTCCTTTATCTGCTTCTTCAACTCCACCAATTCTGAGGGTGCCATTCTATAAGGTTTCTTATAGATGGGAGCGGTGCCAGGTGCTAGTTCGATGCTGAATTCTATCTCTCGGTCTGGTGGCATGCCTGGTAGTTCTTCAGGAAACTCGCATATCACTGGAACTTTTCTCAGTTCTGACATGTCCACTTTGTTCAGCTTTGGTTGCCGTGACCGTGGCCTTTCTTGAGCTGTAACCTTTATTGTCTTGCCGTGATGGTGAGTGAGTATCACGGTCCGATTGAAACAATCAATGAATCCTTTGTTGGTGGTCAACCAGTCCATCCCTAAAATGAGATCCAGTCCCTTATTTTCCAACACGATGAGATTTGCTTGGAATTTTAGTCCTTTGAACTCAATGATCACTCTTTGGCAGTAACTCTGGGCGATCTGCTTATTTCCGGGGGACTTGATGATCATAGATTTTTCCAAGGGAAGTATCGGAAAACCATGTTGCAAAACAAAATTCTTCGAAACGAACGAATGTGAAGCTCCAGAATCAAACAAAATCGTGGCAGGTACTGTGTTGACAGGGAATGTACCGAGCACGATGTCTGGGGCATTCTGCGCTTCTTCCCTGGTCACATGGTTTAGGTGACCCTTTTTGTGGTTGTTGTTGGGATTGAAATTGTTGCGCTTGGGGGCTGGATTATTCCCACTATTATTTGGCTTGGGGGCCGAGTTCCTCGGCTTTGGGCACTGTTTAGCATAGTGCCCTTCTTCACCACAGGCATAGCATGTGACCCCTGGACGGTATGTGAACTCCTTGTCCCTGGCATGAAACTGTCTGACTGACCTTAGATCAGTAGTCGTGGATTTCCTTGCTTCTGTCCTTGGAACCTCAGTCTTGCTTCGGTTGTTGCGAGCAAGAGTCGTCTTGTCCCTCTTTCGCTTACGGATATCTTCCAGACTACGGCGCTCATTCTCCAAGGTAATGGCCTTGTCGACCAGAGTTTTAAAATCCGGGAAAGTGTGTACAACCAGTTGGCATTTTAGTGCCGGTGCCAGGCCGTCCAGGAATTTTTCCATCTTCTTGTTCTCTGTCAGGTGCTCATCGCAGGCATAACGAGATAGCTAGGAAAACTTACCGTTGTATTATGTCACTGACATGCCTCTTTGCTTAAGGTCGTCAAATTCTCTCTTCTTGATTTTTATGATGCTCCTGGGGATGTGTGCCCCACGAAAGCCTTCCTTGAATTCTTCCCAGGTGATGTTGTGTTCACTGGGATGCATGTGTAGGAAGTTTTCCCACCATGCTGTAGCTGCTCTAGTAAGGTAGTGTGGTGCATAAAGCACCTTCTCATGGTCTGAGCACTGAGCGATAATCAGCTTTCTCTCGATGTCACGAAGCCAATCATCGGCTTCCAGCGGCCTATCGGTGTGAGCAAACGTTGAAGGGCGAGCCTTCTGTAATTCAGACAACTTGGAATGTGGTTGATAGGGTTCACGGTGGTTTCCCATATTGATGACGTGCTTCATCATCTCTTGGTGCTGTTGCTGGCTTTGTTCGAAGAGACGGCATACTTGAGACAAGGCTGCTTCGCTGTCCTGTTGACTGGACTGTTCCTGAGTGAAGTTGTTGCTAGTCTGTGTCCCATAAACTTCTTCTGGCTGATTGGGCATGGAACGAGTCCACGGACGAGACATTTTTCCAGTCTGGGGTATTATTTTGCAAAACTCATGAGAAGAACTGTGTGGCACAAGGAAAATCTTGCAAAGGCAACAATTTAAAAGACCTCAAGATTTTTCAAGAAAGCATAACGATTTTGCACGGAGAAGAACTGCTTAGCATATATCTTACACGCGAAAAGCAAACACACGATACAACACTCAGGATGTGCGTACACAATCCTGACATGTTATTTAGACTAGCATACTCCTCCGGAAAGCAGCGAACACACTAATACAAACTAGCGTACAGATAAAACACATCAAACAAGCAGACATAACGCGCGGCTACTCGGCGCTCTCAGTCGGAGATGGTGACGATGTCCTTTCCCTTGCCGAGGGCAAGACTCAGCGGTGCAGGAGATTCAACCTCCACCTCCTCTCTAGCTGGCTCCTGGCGCGTAACACTGCGCTGCGGTGACGGCGCGGGGGCGACAGGTGGTAGTGCGGGTGCGGCAGGCGGTGCAGCTCTGACTGGAGTAGGAGCGATGACTCTGTCGAACTCCTCAGTGGTAGGCAGACGGCGAGCAGTGGCCAACATGGCCGGTGCATAAGAGGCTGAAGGCGAGACGAAAGTCAGAGGCGGTGCCGTGTGGAGAAGCTCCTTCCGGCAGGCAGGACCGCCCCGAACTAAGTCCATGCGGGCAGCCACAAGATCATCCACGAGGTTGTCGAAGGATTCCTCCAGAGCCTTGAGGTACTTCATGACCATCTCGATGGCTTCATCTCGCTCTCCCCGATGGCAGGCAAATGCATAGTGACAGGAATATGGCACATGGCATGGGAGGTAGCGGTAGCGACGAGTCTTCATCATAGGAAGGATGTCCCGAAGACGAGCTATCGCCTCACGGGCAGCCATCTGCATGGCATGCCTCTCCATAGGCATGGCCCTTCCCACAAAACGGAAGTGGCGAGATGCAGAATGTCCTCCCTTGAATTGCACCACGGCTTGGTGCATAGACACGTCGTCGCTGAGCTTGTGCTGATAAAGCGTGAACTCCGGACGAGTCGCTGGCCCGATCGCGAGCTTGGTGATGGAGACGAGGAGTTTGACAAACCCCTTGGGCACGTTCGTGAACACTCGAGTCTCGCAGTTGCTGCTAGCCATCTACAAAAGTAGGCAAAAATTCTGAGTAGTCAAGTCATAAATTTATGATGACCAACAGAAAATAGCTACAATTGCAAAATGCTGAAAAAGCACAAAAGACGCTAATAACCGATTAGCGATCGCACCTAGTGGCTTCCTACAGTCAACCTGGCTCTGATACCAAGCTTGTCACGATCGGTTTTTCAACAAAATATTTATTGAGAGACCAATCCCTTTAACGGACCAGTAAAGAAGAATTCCTTCTCACTGGTAGACAATATCTTGGTCACAGAAGAAAAATACCAGGAGTACTAAATATAATACAAGGTTGAGCGGAGACTGCTCAACAATTTATTACATGAACGCCGATAAAACATAACGGCGGATAGGGTGGCACAACTACTAACTCACGATAACAACGGTGGTGGAAAATATCACCGCGAAGTGGGTGATATGACTCCTGAAAACTACAGCTCTTCGAGCGTCGGAGTGAGGCTCGAGGAGACTTATTGCGGGTGGCGGAAGCGTATATAATACAAGTGACCAATATCCAGGATCGCACGGGACTGACTGGGACTCCTCTAGGCGTCGGACGCACTATCAAACTCTTCATCCAAGAGATCGCCTTCGTCAACATCTGGCCAAATCAACAAGCCAGGTGAGTACTATGAAAGTACTCGCAAGACAGTTCGGACATAAGATATAACAAATGTAAACATGAAGCATATGAACAGATTAACAAGTGCATTCAGACATAGAGACACTAATGAATGGAAAAAAAAGAGAGGTCGGGCGGTAGTCCTCCCGAAATCCCAAATTAAATACTGGGTGCCAAACGAGGGTCTGAATGACTCCTCGAGAGGAAAATGCAAGAATAACAATGCCGCAGTCGGGCGTCAGGGCGACACCACATAAAGGGCTTATAATAGAAAATAAAAGATAGTGCGTGCCACAGTCGGACGTCTAAGCGACATCGCAGAAAGGGCTTACGTCAAAAGTAAATAACCAACATGCCATAGTCGGACGTCTGAGCGACATCACATAAAGGGCTCATACAAAAGTAAATAACAAACATGCCACAGTCGGACGTCTGAGCGACATCACGTAAAGGGCTTCATAACTTAACATCTTAGTAGCTCAAGAATTTAAATCATATCCAGAGAATAATCAGGCAGGAGATAAACAACAGGGTTAGTCCATCCACAGGAGTAACGTTCAGCCCAGTTTACTACTCATGCTCGCTTACCGGAAAGAAGAATAAACCACGAGGGCTTGACGTAGATAAGGATACACTGATCACTATACTTGACCATGGATACGATGACTCAGAAGGATTTGACTCTGCAGAGTTTGTACTTTAACCAGAGCCAACGGATTTCAGTAGTCACGGGGACTAGTTCCGTTTACGGTATTTTGGAAGAAACACGTCTAACCAGTACACACCCATTCAACATTCCGAAGCCAGGAATCACCCTCGGCAACGTTCAAGAAAACCTTGAGACGGGGAGGCTACAACCTCGCGTAGCATGGGATCAAAATTTCTATACGCGCGCTCTAAGGGGTGCCCCCCTCTCGGTCCCAACCGGAAACACCCATGCCCCCTGACCGGATGACTGGCTTTAATCCAGGGCCATGGAACCATCATCCCGGACCCTCTGTTTGGTGTGTACACGGAAAGAGGTTACCAACTTACTAAACCGCATTCTGGCAGAAAACAAGTGGTAGCACGGAAGGGGAAGAACGATAACGTGACTCCGTCCACGTTAACGTCGGAATTTAACGGATGACGTAAGGCCGGCATGCTACAACAGTACCACCTTACTGCCCTTCATGTCACAACATGACCAGGCCATCTCTCAACAGAAATCACAGCACTTAGGAACACCCGGGTAGTTGCCTCACATGCAACTAGGTACTCACCGATACTCATATGCCTTGCACAACCTTTCACGAAATCATGCAAAACATCCATCATATCAAAGGTTCAAACATGCTTGCCTGGTTCGGAGAAGTTGGAGTCTAGCTCGGCGAAGTTCGCGGCTCCGTCACCTCTTCCGGAACCTACGGTATAGCGAAAATGCATACTAACGTGAAAACCAACGCGTGCATAAAAGTTGTCTCAATTTTTTTTCAATAAATCCCATAAAAAAACTAGACAAAATTATAAGACTGTCAGAAAAAGAATCACTCAAAAATCACTCTTTATTAAAAAGTTATAAGGGTTTCTGTCCAGGGACTCATGTGTAATGAAACAGAAAAGTTCCAGGGGTTTAACTGAGAAAACAGAAAACGGTTCGAATAGAAACGCGCCAGCCCGCAGAGAAAATGTATTCTGCCCGAAGGCGCCAACAGAAAACGTTTCAGGGGTGAAGGAAGAGAGGCTGACGTGGGGGGTCCACATGTCAGGTTTGAAAAACCTCGCCGGCGCCCGAAGGCTGCGGTGGTCGCCGGCGTCGAACCACGGCGAGTCAGGGAGATCGGAGTGTA
Organism: Triticum aestivum; assembly: GCF_018294505.1. NCBI lineage: Eukaryota > Viridiplantae > Streptophyta > Magnoliopsida > Poales > Poaceae > Triticum > Triticum aestivum. The sequence continues at coordinate 206,024,042 of NC_057799.1, forward strand.
CCAAGAGTATCAGCGTGTCCTTCCGCGTCGGTGGGAGGTGGACTTGGGCGTCGGGGAGCACCATGTCGACGGCGACACTTTCTCCTGCGGACGGCGACTCGGGCGATGGTGGGGAACTCCGGTGGTGTGCTGCAAACTTCGAATTGAAGCGCGGGTCAGAAGGAGGGATGCACTAGAGAGCTTCTGGCAAGAGATGGGGGGCAGAGGTGCACGCATGGGAGTGAATCAAGCTGGATCCCGTGAGGGGTCGCGGCGGCCGGAGTTGAGGAAGGAGACTCCCTCGGGGCTCTTCAAGTGGCTAGGCGGGGTCTTGGTGGAGTGTAGAGGTGGTGTGGGTACTAACTGGAGCTCGGGGCCTCTATTTATAGGCGGCTCGAGGGGGTGGCCGTGAACGGAGAATCTCCGGCGAGCAACTACGGCGAGGCAGTGGATTGGCAGGGGTTTTAGGTGGCCAGGCAACATCAGTGGGAGTTACTGGTCCCGTTCCCCTGCTAAACTCGGTCGGGCATGGCGTAATGGCGCCAGTCCTCTCAGGGTCGCCGTACTGGCACAACGGCGGCAGAGAGCGTGCTCCGCGCCCAGCGGTTCACGACGAGGGTGGTAGCGCGCACTGGGGAGTGGAAGGCCACGCGGCGACCTCTGGTGGATTGGGCGGCGCCGGACGGCGCCGTCTGCGCTACGCCACTCTTCTGACGGCCGCAAAGCCGCCGCTGGCGTCGGTCACGGGGCGGCGCACCTTCTGCTGCTCGTCGCCGACGTCCGCAAGCTTCCAGGCGCTCGTGCGGTGCAGAGGACAACTAGGAGGGGACAGGGAACGTGGCGACGCCGGGGCACTGGTGTGATCGACAACAGACACTGAAGAAACGACAGTGGTTCAGACACTGTTAACTGAATTTGACTGAACCTGATATTGACAGTGCTGTGAAGGTGTTCGATGAAATGATTAGGTATGAAGAAAAATTTTCCTGGAGCTGGGGCTTGGTGAGGTGACCACTCAATGCACCCAGAGGCTGCCTGATTTTACTCAGAATTTTTGGAGAAGGATTTGAATGAATTTCATCAAATTTGGCAAATCTGGTCCAAACTTGTAGCAAGTATAGTTTGAAAAATTTGAACTGGAGACCAGTGGATCTTCATGGATCTTGGTTGAGGGTTCAAAGGACTAGGAAGAGAAAAAGGTTTGGGGGCAAAAATCAAAGCAGAAGTAGTAGTTCCTTTGTACACCTCCAAGGATCAAGATATATGGCAGAAATTGTTATTGATAAGAAATAAATGGGAAATTTTATATGGAGAGGTTCAACTTGCTGGATTTGAAGTAAAACATGATCCAAAGATGAGGAAGGTTTATGAGAGTGGATTTGTACTAAGGTCATGGCAAGAGAGATTTGTTGAAAGTGGTAAAGGATCATTCCAAAAGCTATAGGGCATTTTCAAAGAAATTTTCAAAAGACATTTTTCCCAAGTGAAAAGCATTTTGGCTTGAGTCCAAAATAAAAAGCAAGAACCTCCAAGACCAAAAACAAGTCTTGGGTGAATCCAAATAAAACTCTTGCCATAAAAAAATATTTTGAAAGGGAGGGTTCGTTTGAAGAAATAAAAATTTAAATCACCTCCCTCAAGTCAAGTAAAAATTTTGAAAAATCCAAATGAAATTTTGGGTGTCACAAGGGCTGGATGAACAGTAGATGGTGGAGGGCTGGATGAACAGTAGCCCGTGGAGGGGTGGTTGCACAGGAGCCCGTGGAGAGGGCTGGTTGAACAGTAGCCGGTGGAGTAGCGCGCAGTGGAGGCTGGATGAACAGGAGCACGTGGATGAACAGTCGTAGGTGGAGGCTGGAGGAGGTCGTTGGTGGATGAATAGTAGCCCATGGAGGCTGGAGGGGGTCGACGGTGGAGATGAATAGTATCCCGTGGAGTCCCATTTTGCGGTACGCCACACCCCTCCCGATGAACAGGACCCCCATCTCGGCCGTAGCGCTCCAACACAAGTCCGTTTCCTCCGTTTTGTGGTACGCCACACCCCTCCCGATGAACAGGACCCCCGTGTCGACCGTAGCGCTCCAACATAAGTCCGTTTCCTCCGTTTTGCGGTACGCCACACCCCTCCTGATCAACAGGACGCCATTTCGACCGTAGGAGGTCCAACACAAGTCTGTTTCCTCCGTTTTGCGGTATGCCAGACCCCTCCCGATGAACAGGATCCCGTTTCGACCGTGGCCGGTCGAACACAAGGCCGTTTCCTCCATTCTGCGGTACGCCAGGCCTCGTTTCCATCGGTTGTTCCATCCAAGCCCTCCCGATGAACACGATGACACATTTCGTTCCGACCCAGCCGGTTGGCTCCCCATGAACACGACGACGACGATGTTTCTTCGTTCCGACCCAGCCATGTACACGAGCCCTGGCCGTACGTATGCGCGAGTAGGCATTCGAGACCCCGCCCGTATGTACGTACGTGGCCGTATTTTCTTTCTTGCACACTGGCCGCTGTACGTATGTGTACATGCTACATGCACGCCTCTACTACGACACGTGCGCGCTCTACATCGACCAGTATGTACGTACACGTTCGCGACCAGAATGACAATGCTACGTACGCTTCGACCGGGTGGGTCCCGACTGTCAGGCACTTTCTTGCGTGCGAAGATATAGTTGGTGGGTCCCAGCAGTCAGGGGGGCGAATCATTTTTTTTGCCCGGACGCACTTCCTTGTGTGCGAAGATGTAGCTGGTGGGTCCCAGTAGTCAGGGGGAAACGTTTTTTTCGTGAAATACGGTGGCCCATCCGGTGGGTCCCCGCTGTCAGGTGTAGGAATAATTATTTTGCGCGTAATAAGGAGGAACTTCCTTGCGGGTGCCGTGGACCCAGCTGTCAGCCTCTCCACGTACAGTACTCTTCCGATGGAAGTCGGTCATTGACCACATTGACCACACCGCGCCGAGAGCACCAAGGCGGTGGACAACGGCGAGGCCTAGGAAGGGGACGACGCGGAGCTAGGGAAGACGCGGCAGTGGATGCCCATATGGAGAGGAGTACAAGGGTTCACTGGTTCGGCTGCGGTGTGAGGCTGTCATCGCCGCAGAATAACAGGGGGTGTGGGTGAGTGGAGTGATGACCTGGCCCGCGGTGGCGGTAGTAGGAGTGGTGAGGCCTCCGCGGCATCACAGCCGACCACGGGAGGCAGGAGCACGCGGCACGACCGACGCTGGTTTGTGTGGCTGGAGCAAGAAGACCAGAGGTTGAAGAAGCACTACGGCTGTTGGATGGACATCGTACGGTCACTGGAGCTAGAATCGTTCATATATTGACTAATTTGACAAAGCCCTCCGTCCCCGTCAACTTAGTAGGCCCACAAGTCAGCCTCCCACTATGGTGGGTCCCACCTGGCAGGGGGTATTCATTTTTTTGTGCGCAATAAGGAGGCACTTCCTTGCGTGGGAAGATATAGTTGGTCGGTCCGACCTGTCAGCGGAGGGAACGTTTTTTGAGCGAAATACAGAGGCCCTTCCGGCGGGTCCCAGATATCAGGTGGAGGAATCATTATTTTGCGCGTAATAAGGAGGCATTTCCTTGTGTGCGGCCGTGGACCCATCTGTCAGCCTCTCCACGTACAGTCCACTCCCGATGGATGTCGTTGGCCATGTTGACCACGCCGCGCCGAGAGCACCAAGGCGGTGGACGACGGCGAGGCCTACGAAGGGAACGACACGGAGCCGGGGAAGACACGGCAGTGGCTACCCACGCGGTGGAGAGTACGAGGGTTGACTGGTTCGGCTGCTGTCGCCGGGAAATAACAGGAGGTGTGGGTGAGTAGAGGGATAGAGACGCCAGGGATGCGAGTGTATGATGGGGCCGTGAGGCCTGCCCGGCAGCATAGCCGGCCATGGGAGGTGGTAGCAGGTGGTTCCGACAGCGCTGATTTGGGAAGCTAGGGCAGGAAGATCAGAGACTGAAGAAGCACGATTGCCGCTAGAGTGACATCTAACGGCTTGACGCTGGTAGAGTCGATTGTTGACTAAGTTTCTTTTTTGAGAAACCTCGTGTACGCATGAACTTAGTAGGCCCACAAGTCAGCCTCCAAATCTGTGGCAGACAACATCGAGCCCATTTGCTAATTTTTTAATAATTTGCAGCCCATTTGCTAATTTTAAGTAATTTATTACAGCCCATTTTCTACCCTGGACCATGATCAAAAAGTTCAACCTTATTTTGCATATTTTGGTGGAGTCCGAACTTTTGTAATCCCGAAATGATAAACATTATTTTAAGAACTTATTGATTTTTCAAAAAAATCGTTTTATTTTTGTAAGCAAATAAGACGTGGGACAATTGGGTTGGTTTAAGGGAAAACCAGTGGTAAAAAAACAGCGCTAGGAGGGAAAACAACAACAAAAATAAGGATGTAAATATGAAAAGGGAATTTTATGTATTTTCAATATAATGATACGTGTATACGAACTAGTAAAACTATAGGTAGAGATTAGAAAACGGATGTAGGACATGCGTTTCAAGAGGAAAATACAACTGGGCTGTGTGTTTGATTCAGTAAAAAAACTACCTGTGGATGTTGTAAGACAAAATATAACTAATGTTGGCGGGCCAGAGGCCAGTAGATACCTGCTGGATCTTTGTGCCCCGTTGTCGTCATGGGTTGGGCCTATTAAAAACAAAACCAAGCCTGGGCAGTCTACAACCCAGTTGAAACTTGCTCGACCTGAAAAAGAAATATACGTGCTCAATAAACGAGAGAATTCTGCAAGTACAGACTGATAACTGGGATGCAGCAGGGATATTATTTTTTCATCGAGATAATAAGTGCACGCACTTGTTTCAAAAAATTTGGAGAACTGGGAATTCGAACGGCAGGTGCTTATGCTACCCATCAAATAAAAATTAGGTGCCTGAATATTCATTTCGAAACAAATGATTCAGCTTTATATCCATGTTGACCCTCGGCATGATGGTTGGAAGCAAATGCCAAGTTCATACCAAAAGATCGTTAACAACAATACCAACTTGCGGACGACAAGGTAGTACAAGTACCAATACCAAACTAACTTATAATCTTTTTACTCCTGGCCCTAGTGTTCGTCTGGTAGAAAATCTTGCAGAGGACCAGCTCCCGCTCCTTCTCTTGCTCCAGGTCCCCGAGGTGCTACTAGTGCATCACCCAGTTGGTCCTCTGCTGGTCGAAGTTCTTGTTTGTGTGCAGCACCAGAACCTTTTTGCTGCCCCTCTACCGGCCGTTGACCATCACCGGCAAGGTATTGCCGGTGTTGTGCCACATCGCGTGCATGCCACACTCCGACTGTATCTTGCGACGCTTCCACGTGCCCCTTTTGAATGCCCTGGAATTGCGCTAGAAGAAATGCTTGCTTTAGGCCACTCAGTGTGATACCTGCATTATTGTCTAATACAGGTTTTAGTGTACGTAGTTGGCATTTTCATAACATCTTTGGCATGTTGCAGTCACTTGTTTCACTTTTTATTAACTGTCAAATTGTAATTGCTTCACCAGGTCGTCTAAAAAGAAAAATAGAGCTATAAACAAAGGAATATGTTTGTGCAAGTAGACGGCCGTTCGGTGTCTTACCTAGAAGTTTCTCAGGATGGGTGTAGCATATGTCGTGCTCGCTGTTGATGGTTGGTATGAACAAATCGATGAGAGGGTGAGATCTCGCGCTGTCAGCACTCACTTTGGCCTCAAGGTGCTCGATCAGCTCCTGATCCGTGGCATCGAACTTGACGCCAGCCGGCAGCACCGGCCAATCCTTCTTCGACTTGCATCGGTTAATTCCAGTTATATGGTACTCAATGTATGATCAATCGACTGTTTTAAGTGAATGATGAAAGATTTCGACAGATAAGTGGTACTCCAAATCTGAAGTCCAGAATACCCGAACACGCCGTTGGGATTCTTGTGTCACCTCACGCGCAGCGTGTTGTCACGTCAATTCAATGTGTGGACATGATGAATAATTTGACCGACGTATACTAGTACTACTCTGTAGTACTTACTAGTCGTATTTAGTGTCACATTTTAACCATAGGTTTAACTAACAAGTACGCACTTGAAGCCTAATTGATATATATATATATATACTGCACAACATCTCCATCATCATTATCAGTACATCCTGCGCAGGTGAGTTTGGATGCACTTGATCCTAGAAAGGTATCTATCCTTCAAACCAGAGGAGTGCTTCAAACTAACAACAATACATAATATCCAACAAAAGAGTGTCGTGCTACAGCAGCAGAATACATGGCTCAGTCTAGATATCAGTACGAATCAAGTTGTGCATATTTGTTGTTGGCATGAACCACATCGCCGCATGTCGGGTTTGCAAAAGCCATCCATCGCATGGAAGCTTGATGCCTTTCACGCACTGAAGATTATCTGGCAACAAGCTGTGTCGACGAATCTCTGGATATGGTGATTCATGAAACCCATGGTATGATGTGTAAGCACAGTCCCCCCTGGCGAATGGAAGTTGCGTAGAACGGTAATCATCGCCGGTGATATGATCGATGATTAGTTGGATGATCAGATAATTGAGCCCGAGGAACATGGAGTGGTTGCCGAGGCTGTAAACCCGCCTCCAGTTGAATACGCCTGGCCCAACGGAGCTGGGATCTTTCTCGAACACGAAGCAGTCATAGCCATCAATGTCACAAACGCCCCAGGCATTGTACTGCATGTGGTTTGATGTAATGGTTTGGTCAATTTGGTATGTGCGAATGAGCATCAAATGACCGCTGTCCGCTGAACGAGCGATAAACCACCACCCATCGGCCGGTATGATTCCAGGTCCTGGAATCATGAAGGCCAGCGCATTTGCATCTGCTGCAACAATTCAAATTGGAGACCAAAAGGACAAAAATAAACAATCATGTTCAGAGTATGTGTGGAATTAAGATTATTATAACAGTGGCACATATCATAGACAGAGAATTGCAATGCCATGGTCATAATCATACCCCAAGTTAAAAAAAATAAGCCAATGGTCATATTCTAGCAATATGTCATGGTTCAAACATCATTTAACAATGAGAGGAAAACAGCTATGACAGAGCCTACTCATATTCTACCATAGCACTTACTAATACTGTTCTCATATCAACTCTAAGCAATAACATGCGTTGTTATAAAAATCTTGGAAATGAGAGTAACATATAGTAATCATGATGTTATGCTCATAATATCTATTCTAACAATCATTAGATGCCAATTGTTCTCATATCAACTCTAACAATAACATGTGTGGTCATCAAAATCTAGGAAATGAGAGAAACATATAGCAATGATGTGGTTATAGACATACTATCTATTCTAAATTTGTAACAATGAACAGGCAGTCGTATTCATAAGGTAAAGATGAGATGAGATAGAACAATTACACGACGATAGATTCCACCAGTATAGGCAGCCAATATATGCGTCGACCGCGTAAATGATGCCATCGTGCACTATAGCATCAGACAGAAATGTTGCCTCAACAAGATTGACAATGAGCCATGACCATGTATGGCGACCGGATTCCAGATAGACTAATCCCATGTTGAACAAGGCAATGAGCTTGTAATCCATGTAGTCTTCTGATGGTGTGGGCACTTCACAGATTACAACTTTCAGCAAACAGAGGTCGAGCCAAAAGCTTGACGCGTCTCGTGCGTACTAGGCAGGAGTGTCCGGCGGGCCGCGAGGCTCGATGGCGGCGGTATCCAACGATGGAAGGGTGATCTATCGCTGGGTGTAGATATCCACGAGATGCCACGGACTACCGGATTGGTGGATGAGGACGATCCAGTTGGCCTTCATGCCCGCCCAGTAGTGGACGCGCATGAAGGACAGGTGGACGGGTAGTGGTAGCATGTCGAGGGGCACCAGGGCAACCTCCGTAGGATCGTAAAGTCGGTGTCTGGGCCACCTGCGAGGATCGGGCATCAGCAAGCAGGGTGTCTTGAAAATTGCCGGCCGGTTGTAGACGAGTAGATGGTACAAAGACACCGAGCATGCGGCCAGACGGACGGTGCTAAGTAGGTCCATACGATTACAGATCTGCTCCAAGAGAACATCAGGGAGGGAATTCCAATCGCGGCTCTGCGTGTCAGTCGGTTCTGCCATTGGGGTTTTCGGTTTCTGCGAACCAGCGGGGAAGTGGATTCGGGCGGGCCAGCTAAGAAACTTCTCCTCGTGTGGCCGAGCAGTGAGCGGGGGGATATGGTACACGCGAGCTACCAAGGACGATAGCGCGGGCGGGCGAGCAGTGAGCGGGGGGAAATGGTGTGTGGCCGACGATGGGGAAGAGAGGAGGAAGAAGAAGAGAGGAGGAAGAAGAGTGGAAGACGGGGAAGAAAGTGCATTAAATCTCAATTCTACTAGTACTACTACCAGGATATACCATCCTTCGGAATGTAAATAGTAACACCGATGACATGTGGGTCTACCACAAGAGGGCCCATATGTCAGTTAATGGAGGACAGAAGTGTGCTCTACTGGCAAACATGATGGCAGTACTGGGTAAGGCTGATTTAGTAACACCAACACGCTGGTTCAGCTTATTAATTAAGTGTCCCATCTGCTGCAGCATGTATTGTCACTTCACTGCGAAGATGATGTCTACTATGCAACCTTCTTCTTGTAGACGTTGTTGGGCCTCCAAGTGCAGAGGTTTGTAAGACAGTAGCAAATTTCCCTCAAGTGGATGACCTAAGGTTTATCAATCCGTGGGAGGCGTAGGATGAATATGGTCTCTCTCAAGCAACCCTGCAACCAAATAACAAAGAGTCTCTTGTATCCCCAACACACCCAATACAATGGTAAATTGTATAGGTGCACTAGTTCGGCAAAGAGATGGTGATACAAGTGCAATATGGATGGTAGATATGGGTATGCGTAATCTGAAAATAAAAAAACAGAAAGGTAGCAAGCAGTAAAAGTGAGCGTAAACGGTATTGCAATGCTAGGAAACAAGGCCTAGGGTTCATACTTTCACTAGTGCAAGTTCTCTCAACAATAATAACATAATTGGATCATATAACAATCCCTCAACATGTAACAAACAGTCACTCCAAAGTCACTAATATCAGAGAACAAACGAAGAGATTATTGTAGGGTACGAAACCACCTCAAAGTTATTCTTTCAGATCGATCTATTCAAGAGTTCGTACTAGAATAACACCTTAAGACACATATCAACCGAAACCCTAATGTCACCTAGATACTCCAATGTCACCTCAAGTATCCGTGGGTATGATTATACGATATGCATCACACAATCTCAGATTCATCGATTCAAACCAACACAAAGTACTTCAAAGAGTGCCCCCAAAGTTTCTACCGGAGAGTCAAGACGAAAACGTGTGCCAACCCCTATGCATAAGTTCACAATATGGAACCCGCAAGTTGATCACCAAAACATACATCAAGTGAATCACGTGATATCCCATTGTCACCACAGATAAGCACATGCAAGACATACATCAAGTGTTCTCAAATCCTTAAAGACTCAATCCGATAAGATAACTTCAAAGGGAAAACTCAATCCATTACAATAGAGTAGAGGGGGAGAAACCACCATAATATCCAACTATAATAGCAAAAGCTCGCGATACATCAAGATCGTACCACCTCAAGAACACGAGAGGAGAGAGATCAAACACATAGCTACTAGTACATACCCTCAGCCCCGAGGGTGAACTACTCCCTCCTCGTCATGGAGAGCGCCGGGATGATGAAGATGGCCACCGGAGAGGGATTCCCCCCTCCGGCAGGGGTGCGGAACGAGTCTAGATTGGTTTTCGGTGGCCTACAGAGGCTTCCGGCGACGGAATCCAGATCTAGGTTAGGTTCTGGGGGTTTCTGGATATATAAGAGGTATTGGCATTGAGAACAAGTCAAGGGGGTCTCCGGGCTGTCCACGAGGTAGGGAGGCGCACCCAGGGGTGGGCGCGCCCCCACCCTCGTGGGCAGCCCGGGACCCTTCTGGCCCAACTCTTTTACTCCCATGGCCTTCTTCTGGTCCAAAAAACAAGTTCCGTGAGTTTCAGGTCAATTGGACTCCGTTTGGTTTTCCTTTTCTGCGATACTAAAAAACAAGAAAAAATAGAAACTGGCACTGGCTATAGGCATGCATATAAAACATCCTAGAAGGATAATATGATAGCATGAATACTTCATAAATTATAGATACGTTGGAGATGTATTAGCATCCCCAAGCTTAATTCCTGCTCGTCCTCGAGTAGGTAAATGATAAAAGAAATAATTTATGAAGTGTGATGTACCGACCTGACTCGGTAAGAGTCGAAGTCTCTGTGCTTACCGTGCTAGTCGCTCGATCGACTTGCTAGCACACACAGTACTCGATGAAATAACAGAAATAACACACATCTCTTTATTACATCGATAGTCCAGGAGCAATACATTTATTACAAAATAGGGCATAGAGCGAATAAACAAATACTGCGGAAGCAAAGTAGTAAATGAGTCCAACTCCACGAGCAAGGTTGAGTGTAGAACATCGACCTATCGCACCTTAATCCTCGTCGGATATATCTGCAATGTGATAAGTTGCAGCCATATAGGTCAGTACATTGAATGTACTGGCAAGTCAGATCATAAGTGTAAAGAACCTACTTGTACATGCAATTTGGCTGGTGGAAAGCTCTAAGTTTAGTTTTTTGCATAAAGCTAGTTTTTCCCTATTAGGAAAGATGTTATTCTACTACTACACATTTGCATAGGATGAGTTGGCAAACCCAACTCCATCCATTCCCAAGTTTCATTTAAAACCCAATTGTTTAATTAAAGGTGAGGAGATCTCCCGGCATTTCCACTACTAGATGCTCAACTTGTCCGTAACCGGGGACACGGCTAATCGATTAGGTTGACACTCTGCAGAGGTTGCGCACTTTTCCCCACAAGACTCGACCACCTCCATGATCGGAAGATCGAGACATAGTCTTTCGAAAATGTTCCCCCTTAACCCACGGATAGGCCGGTACACCTACATCATTCTACATCTGCTAGCCCATCCCGGAAGGGGTCACACTAACTACTCAACTAAGCCAGAGCCCATATTGGCTTGTGGCTGCACACGTAAGCTTCTAGACATGAGAATACGATTGATCTCTTTGAGCCTGAGCGGACGGTCCACTAGTGGTGCACCACCATGGATTTCCCATGCGTGCCCCACTGTACTTCGCCACCATTCCAACAAGTTTCCGCCCAGGTAGTTCATTAATTATCTTAGGTCCTATTTACTACATTGTCACTCATACTTTACAATGATCACTCCCCAATCCACGTCTACTTAGCGAAGCAACATAATGTAAAACGATGGCGACAATGTTATAAGGTTCAGACCTACCTCAATGAACTACTGGGTGAAAAGCATAGTCATGCGGCATCAATTCCTACCATGCAGTCCTACCGCAAAGAACTAAGTGCATAATAAAAACATAGGTAATGAAACATGATCAAGATGCAACTTGCCTTGGTACTGCTGGTTGAATTCTAAAGACTGATAATATTCTGCTTCGCACTCCGCGCAATTTATCACAAAGAAGATAAACAAACATAAGCAAACATTTCAGAGAACCAAGAAGAACGTGCAAATCAAGAAGTCTCGGAAAAACCAAATGAACAAACAACACTTAACTTGCACGAAAATATTCTAAGTGCAAAACAACATAGGCCTATGGTTCAAGAAGTGATGTGAACTATAGTGCGTTCTATGCATACTAGTAAAAATATTAATGGACAGATTCTAGTGTGTGAAAATTATTGTGACAAAGGTCCAGGTGATAGGGTTTGGCTACGGTGACAGAATGCAAAAAGAATCAACTTAATCGGAGCTACGGTTTGAGAGATATGGCCATTTGAAGTTCGAATTTGAATCTGAATAAATTCAAATTTGAAGCTGACAAAAGTTTGCAAAAAGTATACCACTAGATAGATCTAAACAATACGAAGAATTTGCCGCTGGTTTCATCGAGTTTGGATCTACGGTTTAAAAGTTATGGCTAATCTAAGTTCAGGGACTAATCTGCTAATTACAAGGACTAAACAGAGAAGAAAACTATCGCAACCAAGTCCCTGGCCATGTGGCGGCTCCTGGCTGGCCGAGCAGCGTCTGCTGCGGAGGCTATATGGTGAACGGCCGCCAAATAGAAAAAAACAAAGGCGACGGCTAACTAAAGAAAAACCGACGCTCGGTTTAAATAAAACCGCACGGTCTAAGGGAAACGCGGTTAACCGCGTACCTCTTCGCAAAATTAAAAAAAAAACCTCATCTAATCTGGGCCGTCGGTGATCGATCTAACGGGCGGGAGTGGGGCAGCGGCTTACAACGGCTGGCGACGTCGGCGACGAGCAGAGGACGGCGGCGCGGCGTCGGGCGGTGGCGGGGCAGCGGCTACGGCGGTCCTCGGCGTCGGGGAAGAAGACGGGGAGGTGCGGCGCGGCGTGGGCGTCCGGATGGTGATGGTGGCGTGCGTCGCGGCGTCCGGACGGGGCGGGGTGAAGACGGCGGCCTTCGGTGCTCCGGCGGCTCCGGCGTCGATGGTGCGGCGGCTCCGACGGGACCTAGGGGCAAAAATTATGTCAAACGGATGCGCCTCGGCGAGCTAAGAAATAAATACAAAAAAAGGAGGGTCGGAGTGGTCTACGGGCGACGAAATGCTCCGGTGAGTTGTGCGGCTCCAGCGAGATGCGAACAAGCAGCGCGGCGGCTGTGAGCGGTGTGGGAAGAAGCGGGACGGCGAGGGTGGAAGAGGGGGTCGAGGGGCTTTTATAGGCGAGGGCAGAGGGCTCGGGGTCGACGGATAAGCATTATCCGAGCGCGAGGCGGCCGGCGGTTGCGGGCGGCGAGGCGCGGTGCGGGAGGTTGGGGACGGGCTGACGTGCGGGGCCCGCCCGGCAGCGGCAGCGAGAGGAGGCGAGCGAGGGCGAGCGCGGGGCGGTCGACCGGGCGGGAGGCTTCGGGCGCGCGGGCGGCCTTGGGCCGAAAATGGCCGGTGGGCTGGCTGGCCTCGCGCGGCTGGCTGAGCGCGTGCGTCCCTGGGCCGAATTGGTTTCGGTCCAGGCGGGTGTGTGCGTGCGTGTTTTTTTTAAACCGAACACTAAAGTGGCCCTAAATAATTCAAATGAATTAATAAAAACACCACAATAATTTCTAAAATAACTATACAATATTTAGAGCCTAATGAACATTAACTTAAGCACAGAATATTTTGAAAATATTTTCCTAATGCAATTAATGCACTTTTTGCAAATAAAATAAATACCAATAAACTCCAAAACTTCAAATAATATTCAAAATAAAATTTCCCACTTTTATAAATTTGAGGAAGTCATCTTATCCCCTCTCATTTGTTTTTTTTCTCGAGTGGAAAAATATTATTTGAATATTTCAAAAACTCCAAAATGCAAAGAAATATGATATGCATTGAATGATTCTATTAACATCCAAATTTAATAAAAATTGGGATGTTACAAACCTACCCCCCTTAAGATGAATCTCGTCCTCGAGATTCGGGTTGGCCAGCAAAAAGGTGTGGATGGTCCTGTCTAAGATCTTCCTCTCGTTCCCAAGTAGCTTCCTCCTCGGTGTGGTGACTCCACTGAACATTGGAGAACTTGACGATCTTTGTACGAGTGATCCTCTCTGCAGTCTCAAGAATCTTAATAGGTTTCTCCTCATAAGTCAGATCATTCTGCAACTGAATTGCCTCCAGTGGCACTGTATCTCTCAAAGGAATGTCCGCCATCTCTGCATGACACTTCTTCAGCTGGGAAACATGAAACACATCATGAACTCCCGACAAAGCCTCTGGTAATTCCAGCTGGTATGCAACCTCTCCTCTACGTTCCAGAACTCTGTATGGTCCCACAAACCATGGTGCTAACTTTCCTTTGACTCCAAATCTCTTAATACCTCGAAGTGGAGACACTCGAAGATATGCTCTATCTCCCACTTCATAGATCACTTCCTTGCGTTTAGCATCGGCATAACTTTTCTGCCTTGACTGAGCTATCTTAAGTCTGTCACGAATCAACTTGACCTTCTCCTCAGAATCCCTAATCAAATCAGGTCCAAACAATTTGCGATCTCCAACTCCATCCCACATCAAAGGTGTCCTGCATTTCCTGCCATACAATGCCTCGAAAGGGGCCATCTGCAAACTGGCTTGGTAGCTGTTGTTGTATGAGAAATCTGCGTAGGGTAAGTTATCATCCCAACTAGACCCATAGTCTAGCGCACAAGCTCTCAGCATGTCCTCCAGAATCTGATTGACTCTCTCTGTCTGCCCATCAGTCTGTGGATGGAAGGCTGTACTGAACTCTAGCCTGGTACCCAAAGTTTCATGCAACTGATTCCAAAACTTTGAGGTAAACTGTGTTCCTCTATCTGATATGATGCTCCTCGGAACTCCATGCAGACATACGATCCTAGTCATATATATCTTTGCCAACTTAGCACTTGTATAGGTGGTCTTCACTGGAATGAAGTGAGCAACCTTGGTCAAATGATCCACTATCAACCAAATGGAATCATAACCTAAACGGGTCCTGGGTAACCCCGTAATAAAGTCCATACCAAGTTTATCCCATTTCCAATCAGGAATCGGCAACGGCTGAAGTAAACCTGCTGGTTTCTGATGGTCCGCCTTTACTCTCTGACATACATCACATATTGCCACATACTCGGCAATCTCTCTCTTCATACCGGCCCACCAAAAACTTTCCTTCAAGTCCAAGTACATCTTGGTGTTGCCTGGGTGTATCGAATAAGGTGAGTCATGAGCCTCCTGAAGAATCAACTTCCTGATCTCCAGGTCATTGGGTACGCAAATCCGTTGCTCAAACCATATGATTCCATTTTCATCCTCACGGAATCCTTCTGCTTTCCCTTTGCTCATCATTTCCTTTATCTCAGCAATACCTTGGTCCAACTTCTGGGCCTCTCTGATTCTTCCCAACAAGGTGGACTGTACCTCGAGTGCGGCAACATAACCTCTTGGAACTATTTCCAACTGAAGGTCTCTAAGCTCATCACATAACTCCTGAGGTAAACCTCCTGCTGTAAGGGTATTAACATAACTCTTACGGCTCAAAGCATCCGCCACAACATTGGCTTTTCCTGGATGATAATGCAGACTCATGTCATAATCCTTTATAAGTTCCAACCATCTCCTTTGCCTGAGATTCAACTCCTTCTGCGTGAAAATGTACTTCAAACTCTTGTGATCCGTGTAAACATCACAACGATTCCCAATAAGATAGTGTCTCCATGTCTTGAGCGCATGCACTACGGCTGCCAACTCCAAATCATGCGTGGCATAGTTCAACTCATGAGGTCGAAGCTGTCGTGAAGCATAAGCTACAACCTTTCCCTCTTGCATAAGAACACCTCCAAGTCCCAGACGTGAAGCATCACAATACACCTGAAAGTCCTTGTGCACGTCAGGCAGGATTAGCACTGGGGCTGTGACCAAACGCTTCTTCAACTCTTGAAAGCTGGCTTCACACTCTTCAGTCCAAACGAACTTGGTGTCCTTCTTCAACAACGCTGTCATGGGCCTTGCAATCTTGGAGAAATTTTCAATAAATCTCCGGTAATATCCAGCAAGTCCAAGGAAACTACGAATCTCGCCAACTGTGGTGGGTGCATTCCATTTTGTGACTGACTCTACCTTGGTAGGGTCCACTGCAATCCCTTCACCTGACACTACATGTCCAAGGAATCCGACTTCCTTGAGCCAAAACTCACACTTGCTGAACTTGGCATAAAGTTGATGTTCTCTGAGCTTCTCCAAAACTAAGCGCAGATGTTCAGCGTGTTCCTCCTCATTCTTGGAGAAAACCAATATGTCATCAATGAATACCACAACGAACTTATCCAAGAACTCCATGAACACCTTGTTCATCATGCTCATAAAATAGGCAGGGGCATTAGTCAAACCAAAGGACATGACTGTATACTCATAAAGCCCATACCTTGTAGTAAAAGCGGTCTTGGGTATATCCTTCTCACGGATCTTCAATTGGTGATAACCCGATCGAAGATCGATCTTGGAGAAAACACTAGCTCCTTCTAGCTGGTCAAACAAGTCATTGATCATCGGTAGGGGATACTTGTTCTTGATGGTCACCTCGTTCAAAGAGCGGTAATCCACACACATCCTCAAGGTTCCATCCTTCTTCTCCACTAAGAGTACTGGGGCTCCCCAAGGTGATGAACTCGGGCGAATATACCCTTTCTCTAGCAACTCCTTAATCTGTTTCTTGACTTCCTCCAAATCATTAGCGGGCATCCGATACGGCCTCTTGGAGATAGGTCCTGTACCTGGCAGCAACTCAATCTCCCGATCTGGCGGCATACCCGGTAACTCCTCCGGAAATACATCGGGATAATCCTTCACCACTGGTACTTCTTCCTGGACAACTCCCGTAAGAGAGTTCACCTGAGTCCTCTTAGGCTTAAGCCTAGATACATACTTGATCCTCTTCTTCTCTGGGGTGGTGAGAAAAATCGATCTACTAGCACAATCAATGTTCCCCTCATACTTGGACATCCAATCCATCCCTAGGATTACATCCAACCCTTGCGACTCTAGTATGATCATGTCTGTGGGAAAAACATGTCCCCCTATGTTCAAAGGCAACTGGAAACATCCCTGACTAGCCATAGACTCGGCTCCTGGGGAACTCACTAGAATGGGTGACTTAAGAGCTATGGTAGGCAACTTATGTTTATCCACGAATCCCCTTGATATGAATGATGCGATGCACCAGTGTCAAAAACTATGAGTGCTGGAAATGAATTAACCAAGAACTTACCAATCACTGCGTCAGACTGCTCATAGACCTCCTCCACATTGACATGATTCACATGCCCCTTAGTGAAAGGATTAGGCTTCTTGCCTCCAGAATTCCCATTTCCATTCCCATTCTGCTGCTCGGGACACTCATTGGAGTAGTGCCCTGTCTTCTTGCATTTGAAGCAAGTGATGTGACTCAGATCTTTCTTCATTGGTGTAGAAGAGTTGAAATGCTGCTGGTTGCCATTCCCTCCATTGCCATTGCCATTTCCATGCTTGTGACCATGGTGGTTGTGTCCAGTTCCTCCATGCTGAATGTGGCCTCCATGGTTATGATGATTCCCTCCAAACTTGCTAGTGCCTGATCCAGAACTTCCTGAGTACGGGCTGTAGCGGGGTTTCTGTTGAACTCCAAAGTTATACTTCCCGTGACCGTACTTCCTCTTACGATTCTCCATCTGCTGGTGCTTGCCTTCGAGAATGGTAGTCTTATCAACCAGCTCCTGATAGTTCGCAAAGGTCGCCACAGTAAACTGAACTCCCAACTCATCGTCAGTCCCTCCAGAAACTTCTCTTGCTTGGCTGCATCAGTGGCCACGTCCTCTGGGGCATAACGGGCCAACTTACTGAACTCATCAACATACTGGGATACCGTGCGTCCTCCCTGACGCAAGCTGCAGAACTCCTCTTCTTCAGACTCATGGCTCTAGCTGAGACATGAGCTGTGCAAAGCGCCTGCTGGAACTGAGTCCAAGTCACACTCTCCAAGGGGTATGTGGTGGTGTAGTTCTCCCACCAAGCAGCGGCTGGGCCATCCAGCCGATGGGCGGCAAACTTCACCTTCTCAGCATCATTGCATCCTGCCGTGGCCAGCTCCCTTCCTATCTTGCCGAGCCAGTCATCCGCGACAATCGGCTCCGTGCTGCTGGAGAACACGGGTGGGTTCAGCCTCAGAAAACGGGTAAGACTGTCAACTAGGGGTGGCGACAGTGGGTTGTTGTTGTTGTTGTGGTTCTGGTTCTGGTTCTGAATGAGCATCTGCATAAGAGCATTCTGCTCCTGGATCAATTGCGTGAGCTCCGGCGGAAAGTTGAATCCGGGGTCATGTCTTGGAGGCATCTGATGGGTTTAGAGTGGATGAGGAGTTAGAATAGAATGAGGCCTAGTGAGTAAAATCACACTACCCATATGCACATGATAGCAATAAAACTTCAAATCACTCCAATTCAATTTCAAACAAAGAGGTTCACACAAATAATCAAACCTAAGGTAAGCCATGTCACAAGATTTGACAAGGTCTTACAAATGAAGTAAAACTAATCGGATAACAAAATCGAATTTCTAACTCTCATGGTGGTATAAAATCTAACTCTCATCGGATGAAGACCAGTCAACCATGTTGACATCAGGTGTCCTTGCATCACTGTCTGTGTCGTCATCTCCAAGCTCATCATCCTGGTCCTTGTCCTGGCTGACGTAATCTCCGTAAGAGTGATCCTCCTGGATGTTTTCTCCCTCATCCAGCTTCTCCTCGGCCTCCTCAAGCTCAGGCTTCAGGTCGTCGATCTTCTCCTGTAGTGCGTCCAGCTCCCCCTCATGCTCGATGCGAGCGTCCTGGAGTTCCTCCCCGAGATCGGCCTTGCGAGTCATGAGGTTCTTGATGACGATCATGTTGTCAGACAGCTCCAGCTCCATCATACGAATGTGATCCTCCATGTCCTGGATATGGGATGCTATCGTCTCGTCCTCCAGGGTACGCACCACATCTCCATTTGCGTCGCGGCGTCCGTACATCACGAAGGAGGTCTTCTTGAGGTCCTCGTCATACTCCTCCCGAATGGGTCCGAGAGCAATGTGAGCAGCGATGCCCCTGCCCAAGCCCCATGTTGCAGTATCCACATGGAAATCAATGGGCTCGGTGCGGTTTCCGAGGATGTGTCCGGGGATATGGGCATCAATCCTCCAACGCGTCTCCTCGGGCAAGGTGGCAGTGAAAGTTCCAGTGAATGTGGGAAGCCCAATCTTCAGGTGCTTCACGATCTTCATCAGCTGCCATCCAAAGGGCATGGTCTCATCGGGCTGCTCGAACTCGACAATGGCGGACGACATCTACATTTTGAAAGAGGGAAGAAATTAGTAATGAAGCAGAGAAGGTACGAGACCAAAGGATATATAGGGAAAGTGAAAAATATAGCTTTTTATCCTATGGCTTTTCCATTTTCTAGGGGTTGCGTCCTACAGTCAACGTGTGCTCTGATACCATCTTGTAGCGACCCGACTCGGTAAGAGTCGAAGTCTCTGTGCTTACCGTGCTAGTCCCTGGATCGACTTGCTAGCACACACAGTACTCGATGTAATAAAGAGATGTGTGTTATTTCTGTTATTTCATCGAGTATTGTGTGTGCTAGCAAGTCGATCCAGGGACTAGCACGGTAAGCACAGAGACTTCGACTCTTACCGAGTTGGGTCGCTACATGTGAATGCTAGCAAGTGCATAAGTTTGATCAATGATAGTTCCAATCACTTTTTCTAGCATCATTATATATCATAACAGTAGCTCATATCACAAAGCTTCTCATGAACAAGTAACAAGCTATTCACATGTTAAAGTATAGATCATAAACTTTCTTGAAAACTAACAAACCGTTCTCAGTCATCAAACAATTGCAATTCATCTTATTTTCAGGAAGGGTCTATGTAAGAGCTTTGATTTAGCAAATCCCACATACTCACCTATCATATAGTCTTCCATGATTGCTACCACTCAAAGCATATTTTTAGAACAAATAGCATCTATCGAACACAGAGAAAGATAGGGGCTTTATGTTTCGCCTCCCAACTTATTTATCATATAGATAATTTTCAACAATAATAATTCATGATCAAATATATTTGAATGGCCATATATGCTTAGATCTTTCTCCACCACATGATGCTTGCCAACTAAAAAGTAGGTTGGAATGGGAAGGAATACTGCCGACTCTTGCATAAAAGTAAAAGATAGGCCCTTCGCAAAGGGAAGCAGGGATTTGCAGAGGTGCTAGAGCTCGAAGCTAAAACAGAGATGAAAATAATTTTGAGAGGTATGCTTTCATTGTCAACATAACGACCAAGAGTTCCCAATATCTTCCATACTAGATACATTATAGGCAGTTCCCAAACAGAAAGGTAAAGATTTTACTCCCCCTCCACCAACAGTCACACTCCACGGCTTGTCCGAAACAACGGGTGCCGTCCAACTATCAACAATCCTGGGGGAGTTTGTTTAAATTATTTGCGAATTTGTTTTTGATATTTTGATCAGAGGACTGGGCATCCCAGTTACCAGCCATTTTCTCGTGAATGACGAGCAGAGTCCACTCATCGTGAGAATAACCCACCTAGCATGGAAGATACTGAAAGCCCCTGGTCGATACATGAGCGATTCGGGCATACAAAAGAGATTATTATTTGAAGGTTTAGAGTTTGGCACATGCAAATTTACTTGGAACGGCAGGTAAATACCGCATATAGGTAGATATGGTGGGCACTCATGGAATAAACTTGGTTCAAGGAATTTGGATGCACAAGCAGTATTCCCGCTTAGTACAGATATTTTTGCTAGCAAAGGATTCTAAATAGCAAGCACCACATGTTAGAGGATCCATAACAAAATAACTTCTATACTAATATACCCAAGCATAACTCATTATGTTGTCTTCCTTGCCCAACTTCAACTAATTTGCTCAGGTTTGAAATTAATTAATGGGGCTCACAATCATAGAAGATGTCCAAGATAGTATATTTATATGTGAAATCTCTCTTCCTTTAATATTATTTCATGAATTGTTCAAGTGACCAATACAATGTTTGCTAACCTTCAGTAAATTTGCCACCTCTACTTATTATGTGTGAAGGCATTACTCCCCATGGGAAAGGCATATGAAACATATATAGTTCCATATTTATGACATTCAAATCATTCAACCATTTACACTAAGTGAAGCACACGAGTAAATGACAAACTACTCCAAAAAGATAGAAGTGAAGATCAATGAGTAGTTAAATAATTATGTAGCTATGTGAAGACTCTCTCTCATTTAAGAATTTCAGATCTTGGGATATTATTCAAACAGAAAGCAAAACAAAATAAAATGACAGTTCAAGGATAGCACTCATCATGTGAAGAAGCAAGAACTTAGGCTCAACCGATACTAACCGATAATTGTTGAAGAAAAAAGGTGGGATGCCTACCGGGGCATCCGCAAGCTTAGATGCTTGAGACTTCTTGAAATATTATCTTGGGGTGCCTTGGGCATTCCCAAGCTTGAGCTTTTGTGTCTCCTTAATTCCTCTCATATCACGATTTCCTAAATCTCGAAAGCTTCATCCACACCAAACTCAACAAGAACTCATGAGATAAGTTAGTATAAACCAATGCAAAAACCTTATCATTTTCTACTGTAACAAATCACTAATTTTATTATTCAACATTGCATACTAAATGCCTCTGCATATTTAATACTCCTATCCTCAAATAGAATCATTAAACAAGCAAACATATGCAAACGATGCAAACATAACAGCAATCTGCCAAAATAGTACAGTCTGTAAAGAGTGCAAGATTCATCATACTTCCCTAACTCCAAACATTATGAAATTCTACCACACTGTAGAAAATTTATCAGAGCTCAAAATGCAAAAAGTTTCAACATTTTATCATATTCTTACTTTTCTAGGGAATTTTTGCAACAGCGGTAAACTTTCTGTTTTGAAACAGCAACATGTATACTTGCAAAATAAGCATGGTAAAGGCTATCCTTGGCATTATTATTGAAAATAAAGATGCAAAACATTATTCTAAATAACAGCAAGCAAATACTAACAAAATAAAATGACGCTCCAAGCAAAACACATATCATGTGGTGAATAAAAATATAGCTCCAAGTAAAATTACCGATGAACGAAGACGAAAGAGGGGATGCCATCTGGGGCATCCCCATGCTTAGGCTATTGGTTGTCCTTGAATATTACCTTGGGGTGCCTTGGTCATCCCCAAGCTTAGGCTCTTGCCAATACTTATTCCATAGTCCATCGAATCTTTACCCAAAACTTGAAAACTTCACAACACAAAACTTAACAGAAAACTCGTAAGCTCCGTTAGTATAAGAAAATAAATCACCACTTAGGTACTGTTGTGAACTCATTCTAAATTCATGTTGGTGTAATATCTACTGTATTGAAACTCCTCTATGGTTCATACCCTCCGATACTACTCATAGATTCATCAAAATAAGCAAACAACCCATAGAAAACAGAATCTGTCAAAAACAAAAAGTCTGTAGTAATCTGTATCAAACGTATACTTCTGGAACTCCAAAAATTCTGAACTAAATTGGTGGACCTGAGGAATTTGTCTATTAATCTTCTGCAAAAAGAATAAACTTAAAATCACTCTTATTTAAAAAATGACAGCTAAACTCGTGAGCGCAAAGTTTCTGTTTTTTACAGCAAGATCACTTTAACTTCCACCCAAGTCTTCCCAAAGGTTCTACTTGGCACTTTATTGAAACAAAAGCTACAAAACATGATTACTACATTAGCTTAATCATGTGAACATACATAAATAGTAGGGGTAAATATTGGGTTGTCTCCCAACAAGCGCTTTTCTTTAATGCCTTTCTAGCTAGGCATGATGATTTCAATGATGCTCGTATAAAAGATAAGAATGGAAACATAAAGAGAGCATCATGAAGAATATGACTAACACATTTAAGCCTAACCAACTTCCTATGCATAGGGATTTTGTGAGCAAATAACTTATGGGAACAAGAATCAACTTGCATAGGAAGGCAAAACAAACATAACTTTAAAATTTGAAGCACATAGAGAGGAAACTTGTTATTATTGCAATTCCTACAAGCATATATTCCTCCCTCACAATAATTTTCAGTAGCATCATGAATAAATTCAACAATATAACCATCACATAAAGCATTCTTTTCATGATGCACAAGCATAGAATTTTTATTACTATCCACATGAGCAAATTTCTTCTCATGAATAGCAGTGGGAGCAAACTCAACAAAATAACTATCATGTGAAGCATAATCCAATTGAAAATTAAAATCATGATGACAAGTTTCATGGTTATATTTATTCTTTATAGCATACGTGTCATCACAATAATCATCATAAATAGGAGGCATGCTTTCATCATAATAAATTTGCTTATCAAAACTTGGGGGACTAAACATATCATCTTCATCAAACATAGCATCCCCAAGCTTGTGGCTTTGCATATCATTAGCATCATGGGTATTCAAAGAATTCATACTAACAACATTGCAATCATTCTCATCATTCACATATTTTATGCCAAGCATTCTATGTAATTCTTCTTCTAGTACTTGAGCACAATTTTCCTTCCCATCATTTTCACGAAAGACATTAAAAAGATGAAGCATATGAGGCAACCTTAATTCCATTTTTTGTAGTTTTCTTTTATAGACTAAACTAGTGATAAAACAAGAAACTAAAGATTCAATTGCACGATCTAAAGATATACCTTCAAGCGCTAACCTCCCCGGCAATGGCGCCAGAAAAGAGCTTGATGTCTACTACGCAACCTTGTTCTTGTAGATGTTGTTGGGCCTCCAAGTGCAGAGGTTTGTAGGACAGTAGCAAATTTCCCTCAAGTGGATGACCTAACGTTTATCAATCCGTGGGAGGCGTAGGATGAATATGGTCTCTCTCAAGCAACCCTGCAACCAAATAACAAAGAGTCTCTTGTGTCCCCAACACACCAATACAATGGTAAATTGTATAGGTGCACTAGTTCGGCGAAGAGATGGTGATACAAGTGCAATATGGATGGAAGATATGGGTATGCGTAATCTGAAAATATAAAAACAGAAAGGTAGCAATTGGTAAAATTGAGCGTAAACGGTATTGCAATGCTAGGAAACAAGGCCTAGGGTTCATACTTTCACTAGTGCAAGTTCTCTCAACAATGATAACATAATTGGATCATATAACTATCCCTCAACATGCAACAAACAGTCACTCCAAAGTCACTAATATCGGAGAACAAACGAAGAGATTATTGTAGGGTACGAAACCACCTCAAAGTTATTCTTTCAGATTGATCTATTCAAGAGTTCGTACTAGAATAACACCTTAAGACACATATCAACCAAAACTCTAATGTCACCTAGATACTCCAATGCCACCTCAAGTATCCGTGGGTATGATTATACGATATGCATCACACAATCTCAGATTCATCTATTCAACCAACTCAAAGAACTTCAAAGAGTGCCCCAAAGTTTCTAACGGAGAGTCAAGACAAAAACGTGTGCCAACCCCTATGCATAAGTTCACAATGTTATGGAACCGCAAGTTCATCACCAAAACATACATCAAGTGGATCACGTGAATATCCCATTGTCACCACAGATAAGCACATGCAAGACATACATCAAGTGTTCTCAAATCCTTAAAGACTCAATCCGATAAGATAACTTCAAAGGGAAAACTCAATCCATTACAAGAGAGTAGAGGGGGAGAAACATCATAAGATCCAACTATAATAGAAAAGCTCGCGCTACATCAAGATCGTGCCGAATCAAGAACACGAGAGAGAGAGAGATCAAACACATAGCTACTGGTACATACCCTCAGCCCCGAGGGTGAGCTACTCCCTCCTCGTCATGGAGAGCGCCGGGATGATGAAGATGGCCACCGAAGAGGGATCCCCCCTCCGGCAGGGTGCCGGAACGGGGTCCCGATTGGTTTTTGTGGCTACAGAGGCTTGCGGCGGCGGAACTCCTGATCTAGGTTATTTTCTGGAGGTTTCTATATATATAAGAGGTTTTGGCGTCGGGAAGAAGTCAGGGGGGTCTCTGGGCTGTCCATGAGGTAGGGGGCGCGACCAGGGGGTGGGCGCGCCTCCCACCCTCGTGGGCAGCCCGTGACTCTTCTGGCCCAACTCTTTTATTCCATGGCCTTCTTCTGGTCCAAAAATAAGCTCCATCAAGTTTCAGGTCAATTGGACTCCGTTTGGTTTTCCTTTTTTGTGATACTAAAAAACAAGGAAAAACAGAAACTGGCACTGGGCTCTAGGTTAATAGGTTAGTCCCAAAAATCATATAAAATAGCATATAAATGCATATAGAACATCCTAGAAGGATAATATAATAGCATGAATACTTCATAAATTATAGATACGTCGGAGTCGTATCAGAAGACTAGTTGAATAGTTCTCTCTGACCGAGATGGCGAATAATGGATCGTGAAGACTTCCTTTCTACATTATCCCTATGCCTCTACGCTCACTTCACTCATTTTTCTCTGTACGTAGTCACTTGTTGAAATCTCGAAAGACAAATACTCCGTGTTTGGGAACAGAGGGAGGATTTGGGAACGGAGGGAGTATCACCATATGGAGGGAACAGAGGAAGCTTGAAATATGAACATGTCAACGGGAGGGAGTAAGCCCCATGCATGTATGCATGCATGCAACATGCAACACTCACACGTACACATGGACGCACGCAACACTCACGCACTCATGCGGCACACAGCACACGACGCAACACACACGCTCACGCTCAAGTGCTCAACCTACTCTCTACGTCTGTGAAAGACTATACATTTAGAGACTTACACATTGACGAGGGCATAATTAACGCCCAAAAGTAGCAGACTTATGTGTGCATGCGACCATTGAGAGAAGAAGATTAAATGAAGGTCGTTGCATGCTGTAATTAAGGATAGACATGTAGCCTATACCTAGAGCACAAGTTGGTGCATTAGTCAATCAATATCGATTTAGATTAAAGGCTAAAAGCATTGGAAGTGTAGATGTACTACACTCTTTGTATTTTAGCCGATGTACACTCTTTGTTGGAAGACCGAGGGAGTACACGTGCATGCACTCACATACACAGCCAGGGTGGTTCGCGCGCAAGGGTTGGACTCCTGTCGTGCCTGCGTAAAGTTTTGTTTAACTGATTTCTTTGCTCTGCCAACTGACAGGTGGGACCCAGAAACCAGGTGACAATTTAACCAGTCAACAAAGTGACACGTCGACTATGTGGCTGGTCAGTAGGGTGCAATACGGTGCTCTACGATGAGCTAGTGATCGTATAATCACCGCAAAACTATATATAGTGACCGTAAAGAGCGTATTGTTACATACGTTGACCACCAGTGTATTTTTCAGGAGGTTCAACAGTTCATAATCACCGCAAAATTAAGCCATATTAGCCGGAAAGGTCGCAGTATGGACTAGTACTAGTACTGCTTTGATGTGTCCCGCCAACTCGCCGAACGGGGAGAAGCTTACTTACTACGCCTCTCCCTCGCCCACGCGCGCGCTGGTTCGCAGGATGAGGAGAGGGTTTTGACTACAGCGCCCTCTCCCTCTCCCTCTCCCTCGCCCTCGCGGTGGACGTGCATCAGTTCAATCGGTGTCAAATTGCCAAAAGCATATTGTACTGTAGTACCATCATTGTTGGACCTTCCGAAGAGGCAAAGAGCAAAGTGCAAGGTTCACATGAGTATGAACTGTTGAACCTCCCGAAGAGGCAAAGAGCCAAGTGCAAGGTTTTATAGGAGTTGTCGTCCTAGTAGGAGTGTACTACAACTATAGCGAACGATGCTACTGTATGATGCCGCCACGTCACGTATATCCAAAGCTGTGCCACCTTTTTTCTCAAAGAGCGTGTTGGAGCCCGTGCAACAACCACACAAGTTGCACGTACACATAACACATTTACTAGTAATAAATTCTAAAGGACAAATGCCAGTATGCCACACAAGTTCATCTCCAATTCATGTGATAAATTTGTGCACGACTAGTCTACATATATTCACAGCGCTACCGTTCACAATTTACCATACTCCACTTACACGTTATAGATGGGCTACATGTCCTGCTCCAGGTTCCAGTCCCGGGTGTTCTTCATGGATGGAACGATCCATAGCAGTGGGCAACGGGAATCATTGTCGCAGCTTTCTAGTCCGGTTCCACATGATGGAGACTCATCCAAGCTGAAGCGGCATAAATCAGGGATAGCGTGTCCCAGCATGTCGTTCATCCGGCGGTGCGCACTGAAGACATAACCATGCTTCATGAACGGTAGGCCTTCCGTATCATGCACGGAAGGTGGCATCCGCTTCACAATGGGGTAGCTGTCCCCAATGAAAAGTGATTACTCTCTAAGAGTGTTCCTCGGCACCACGTAGCATCACGGGGGTCGAACTCGGCGCCGTTCATCTAGTACACGCGGCATCTCAGATCTGGACACATGGTGACGTACATAGTCAAGGTCCATGCATAATAATGTTGTGCTCCAATATGGCGGTCAGTAATACTGTGCAGCAAATCGTACTACTCCGGTATAGAGGAAGTAAAATAACCGGCTTATTATATATAGCCACTCCTGGCTACACGGATGAGATAGTAAGACATGGAAAAACAAAAATGGTGGCAGCTAGTGGGTTCAAGTCTTCAAGGGCCTAGCTAGCTATACGCGTCCTCCAAGGTAAAAAGTACTCCTACTAGTACGTAAGTAGAGTACTAGTACAACAATGAAAGAGAAGGCGAGAGGGTTAAAAAATGGAATACCTAGGTAGATGGTGACGGTCCGATCGTGGTAGATTGTGTGACCATGTTGCACATCAGTGGTACCATGGGTAACGACTGCTAAGATAGTTGATCCCAATATGCCAAAGTCAGCTACAAGGTTCCAGGTTAGACCGAATCGCGGATGCAAATGCACATCCAGGATCGGCGATCTTATTTTGATCGCGGGATGACTGGTCCCTGCAAAATAATGGAGTACCGTTAGGGATGCAAATGATGGTTTGTGCATTCCGTTTGTAATCTCCCGTACCGTAGGATGGCAACCAGATGAAACAAGTCCCCTGGCTTGTCACCGCGAAGATGCGGCCTAGATGGCGCACGGCGTCTTCGAACGTGTAGGGGTACAAATCTGCCGCCGCCAACATGCGCCAGCCTCTGCCGTTACTGCCTCTTGCATTGATGGCAATCCTTATGTCGAACACCGCGATGAGATAGTAATCGTCGTAGCCGCGTCGCTTTGTCGGCGGGTCCGCAATTGCTATCTTCTTCAATCTCATGTAGGCATCATCATACGTATTCAAGCCCAGCCAGTCCGGAAGGCCGATCCCAATGGTGGAGAAGGGGTCTACCGGAACGGCCGCACTGCTATGGATGTTGTGCAAAATGATGGTGGTATCCGGCCGGAGGTATGCAAGCGAATCTTCTTTGGCACCGACCCAGACCTATATATAAGACGGTGGGCAGCAGACAAATTACGGGATGGAAATGGAATAACTAAGTACTACATGATCAAACTCCATTACTGACCTGCTCATCGGACAAAATCCGACTACCTCTCAACGTCGGCAACTCTAGCGGAGTAAACATGCAACCATGGCCAGGGAGCGGTGGACTGTTCGAAGGATTGTCCCATAGAAGAACCTTCTCCTCGAGGACGCATGGAAGACCAACAAGCATGGCCTTTTCCCAAGCCTTTTTAAGCACCGTCTTGAAAATGTTGGTGCAGGAAGCACCGAGTCTTGGGGCGGTGAGGACGTCGGAGCGGCATGCGATTTCTACCATAGGATCATCGTCCAAGGTCTCCCAGCTCCGACGAGGAGGAGAAACGCCTAGCGAATCGATGGGAGTAGCGATGAACTGCCTGCGAGGAGGAGATAAGAGCGTAGTAACCGCAGGGCCTCGTCCCTTCCAACTGTAGATCGTTCCTTAGCGAAGGGGTGAGGCTATTATTTACTACTAGCACTAGCATTATGGGACGTTATGGGATTGCATTATACTGTAAATAATGGCACTAGTAAGAAACTTTAGGCACTAGCTAGTAGTTTTTGGCGTGGATAGAAATTTGGGGTATGTTTTTGCTATTTTTTGTACACGCCAACTAGTGTCAAAAAACGTCTTACATTATGTGATGGAGGAGTATGTACTCGTACTGTAGCAGTACTAGTACTACTTTCTCAACTAGTAGTGTGATGTACTATACTTCTAGTATAGTGCACCAGTTTTGAACTCTTGAATCTCAGGGCCAAGGAGCTACAGTTGGAAGTGGAGGGTACTACTGTTTTCTAGAACCATCGTTGTACTATCAATGTAGGGAAAGTACACCTGCGTAGTGGCCTAGTGGGTACTCTCGGTGCTCTATTTAGCTGCTCCTCTCACGTAGCTGGCCTACTCAGCCGCTCCTCTCACGCACACACTAGCAGCCTGTTTATCAGCGACGGTTACTGCGGGGGCAGAACATTTGAGTTATTTGATACAGCGAGACTAGGCTTTTCGCTTCCATTTGTGGAGGTGTAATGGATCTCGTCGAACTTTGTTAGTAGTTCCTTCTTTATGAATGAGATGAAGCAAAGCTTTTGCCTCCGTTTCAAAAAAACACGTCAAGAGGAATTTCTTTTATAGTAGAGCCGATAATGGAGTGAAGTCCATGCGTGCAATGCCACAAGCTACAGAGTAGTAGTAGAGCACTTTACGTACAGAGCCATATTGCACAGTTCCCAATGCCCCGCCAGGCTTTTCTGGCTCCTCGGGCTTAATTGGGAGGCGCTAGTTTAAATATGCTACTAGCTGATGAGGAAGCTGCAAGCGAGGTGCGGCTAGGGCGAGCACGCGAGCCATGAGATGCTGGGAAGGAAAACCCGTTCACGTGGCTAGGCTATCCAGTGCACCCAGATTGTGGTGCCGCACGTCCGTTTGACTTCAAAATTCAAACTACCCGTGTAAAATATTGGCTCGCAGCGAAGTTACTATTTAAAAAAAGGCCACCATGCGTTCGGCCGGGATCGAACCCACAAAACGAGGTATACACTCCCGCGACCACTAGTAGTACTCGTTGGAGTACAACGCAACCTAGAATCGCCTTTTGTCGCTAGTAGTACATTGTTCCTTACAAGAAACCCCTAATAATGCAAGAAACCACT
Organism: Triticum aestivum; assembly: GCF_018294505.1. Taxonomy (NCBI): domain Eukaryota; kingdom Viridiplantae; phylum Streptophyta; class Magnoliopsida; order Poales; family Poaceae; genus Triticum; species Triticum aestivum. Next base: position 206,053,856 of record NC_057799.1, read on the forward strand.
AATAATGCCAAGAAACTACTACCACTTGCATACGTGGCAGACTTAAGATAAGACTACCTTATCAACCATTGTACATGCTCTTACCAACCAGCCCTACCAAGAAATGACTACTCTACAAAGTGTCGTTATAGGCACGTTTCAACCCATGGCCCTGTTTGGATACATTTGTTGTCAATCTAACCCTGCCATCCAAACACCACTTTGGTTAGAGTTAGTTCAAGGTTAGAATCTAACTCTAACCTCTGACTTAGAGTATCCAAACAGGGCCCATGTCGCCCATTAAGTCAACGTCTTCTATTCGACCGGGCGTTATGACTTGTGGGACCTACATGTCAGTCTACACAAAAATCCCCGAGTGACCTCCTACCTCCGGCCCGTCCACCTAGTCATCCTCGGCCATGGGACGCAGCTACCGCCGCCGGTAGAAGGCGAGGTCAAACCCGCCGGCAGTTCGGAGCCCATCTTGCGGCAGCCCGGATGCCAGCTCCGTCCGACGCTCGCGGTCGCTAGCTAGCCAAGATAGCTCCGTCCAGCTGCTTGTCTGCAAGGTTTGCTAGCTAGATTGGCACGGCGGCACGGTGGCTTGCTCGCGTGTGCCGCGCTAAGGCCAGCCATCTAGCTTGAGCGAAGGCCAGCGCGGCGGCTTGCTCGCTCGTGAGTCACGCTCGGGCCAGCCTGCCAACCCGCGCGGAGGCCAGCGTGGCGTTCGGCCCGTCCGGCGGAGCGGTGGCCAACTCGCTCATCACCGGCGCCACCGACGAACACGCATCAGTACTGTTTGAAGTAATGTTTAGGAAAAATACTGATTTGAGGGGGAATAACAGGATAGAAGGTCGGATGTGGGTCCCTCGTGTCAACGGTCAAACAAAATGTGTTGGTTTACGCTGCCTCGTCAGCACGGACGTGTGGGCCAACCCTGTCATAAATGGGTTTAAACTAACCTAATCAGTACTCCCTCTGTTCCATAATATAAGATGTTTTTGCAAGCTAAACTAGCTTGCAACAATGTCTTACATTGTGGGACAGAGGGAGTACTAGGTAGTAGTTTTTGGCGTGGATTAAGAAATTTTGGGTATGTTTTTGCTATTTTTTGTACAATAGATTCTTCCTAGGGCTGGTTGATAGTGGTAGTTTTTGTTAAATACTCTACATATTGTAAGTAGGAGTGAAAGTTAAGCTTTGGAACCCAATAAGCAAGGCTAGTTACATAGTGCATATGTGTACATGATTGAAAGTAAATATCAACCATGAGTGACTAATATCTTGATGGAAAACTCGAAACTATGGAATACTAGGAAAAAATTGCATGGTTGGAAATACTAGCAATGTTCATGTGCGTTGCAACGAATCATAATTAGAATAATACTTATTCACAAACTTGATACAAAACACTCTAATTTTGATATACATATATCACTAGAGATATATTATGTTTCAATTAGAATATATTCCTTGGGCTGTTTTGGTGAGGTCAGGGAGGGATGTGGTTGGTTTTAAGATACTAATTATGGGTTTTTCTGCAAATTGGTAGACAAGTGGGATGTTGGTGAGAAAAGGCAACAACTTACCTCACAGTCGTTAGATGTAGATCTAATGGTCACAAACGACGGATGGCAGACACACCATCATCACCAACTTAGTCTTCTGTAGGAGTACTAGCAAGATCCGTGCATTGCACGGAACATCAAGATGCATTTTTTTATAAAACACTTGTTGTGATTGACCCATGCGGGAGTAATCCCATGTGTAAAAACTAATGATATCTCGAGAAATAGGAGATAAGGTGAAGAGGAGTGGGGCGTGGTGGTGATTGGTGGTCGGACTGAGCGGAGGCATGGGGATTGACGACACCAGTAGCGGCCACCAGGCCAGTTTCTTCCAGAGGCTTCCTTTCTTAATTGCTCAACAATGAGGTTGTTGGAGATAAGGATGAGCGAGGGAAGGCCTTGTCTGCAAATGTGGAGAGGGGTGCGGTATCTTTTAGTTTAATTTCCATCCGTCAGATATAGATCGGACGGTCTATATTGCAAGATGGCACGCGTACCATCATCACCAACTCGGTTTTTTATAAGAGAAGAAATATAAGTATGGAGATACAAACGTATTATCGATACTTGTTTCCGTAAACTAGCATCTACATTCTATTCAACGCCTCAGCATGTGGGGCCTTAGCACAATGACTTCTCGACTGTGTAAAACAAAGGTTCTCCCGTCGCCGATAAGGAGGGGTTGACGGCGGCGCGCTTTTTAGCTTGCTCTAGTCCTAGTAGTCATACTAGGTGGTCTAAGCACGTGTAGATTTATTCTTTTTCACGTCTCGTGTTCGCCGTACTGCCACGACTATTGATGAATAGACGGTAAGTTATTCACGGGGAAACCCTTGTTGAGCGTGTTTGAGAGAGAGAGAGAGTGTGTGTGTGTGTGTGCGTGTGTGATATGTCTAGAGACTGAGGCAATGATAACAGATTCTTTGTGTCTATGTGTGTGGAGGATAGAGAGAGACATGTACATGGGGCTTTGTGTTGTGTAACGTGGAGACACATATACATAATTAGAGAGTGAGTGTGTGAGATACACATGCGGACATGGGGAGAGATGAGGATCCAGATTAATGGGTGTTTGTGCGTGTCTGTGTGTGTTTGTGCGCGCGTTTGTGTGTGAGAGGGGAATGTGTGTATGTGGAGTAGAGAGACCACTATGATGTAAACCTAGTATAAGGGAAGGGGAATAGGGTGACATGTGTAGTAGCGGGATAGCATGGGTGCGGGCGGGGGAGCAGACTATTTGGAAGAGACATCGAGTGTGTGTGGGAGAGGGGTATGAGAGTGAGAGAGAGAGAGCTAGCGATGGAGAGAGAGAGATAGGAAGAGAGGGGGTGAGAGAGGGGGCGTTTGTGTCCATAAATGGCGTGTAGATAGGGAGACAATGTTGATGTGGTTTGAAATTGGCCTATGTACGGAGACGCAAGGGAAGCGAGTCATCGTGTGTGTGAAAGGAACTTCATGAGAGATATAGAATAGATGGTGTAGAGAACAATGTGCGAGATCGAGAACGACGATACATTAGGGAGCTATGGAAAGAGTCACGACATATATGTATATAGGGAAGGAGCTGGGGCGGGTCCGCATGTGGGAGAGATAGAAAGAGGAGAGTGGTGCACAAGGAGACAAAGTGTGCTTGTTTGTAGTGGGGGTGGTGTGTGAGGTGAGTGCGCGAGAACCACATAACTAGGGAGATAGACGTTTGGGGGCGACATTTTGTGTGTATGGGAGAGATACACTCTACATAGTGCGTGTGCTTGGGAAAGATAGATGCCGGGAGACCTAGCTAGAGAGTGGGGGAAGAGATGTGTGCATGCCCAAGAGACAAAGTGATAGAGACCTATATTGGGGTCCGGACTTTAGAAGAGAGAGGGGTGTTAATGTGCTCGTGTGTTGGTGTTTGGGGAAGAGAACGACTTCTCTGTGTGTGGGGGGCGACGAGGGGGGGTTGGCTTCAGATAAAGAGTGAGGTGTCTATATTTGAGGGACTTTAGCGTAATTGAGATATACATGGTCAATAGTGTGTGCACTCATGGTTGATCAATTTGTTTTACAGTTTGGACTATGAGATAACGATACTTTTGACCATGCGTGATATACCTTGTAGTACCAGAATTACAAACCTAAGATTGGAATTTTGGAATTCGACTCCATCATTAGCTTTTGTAATTCATTTAAACGGAGGTACATTTTTTAAGCCGGGATTTCGTGATTTCAAAATCATATATCACACCTAGAGATATACACATACGGGCATGTTCAAACTTTATAATCATCCACTTTATTCATACACATACACATTTTTGCTTTTGTCATCATATTTAGCATAAACACATTTGGAATTTCATTTGAATTGGACCGTATGATGGTATTTGCTTGTAGTAGCTCGATGATCCATATTTGAATTGAATGGACAATCCAAGTTTCGAGTTGGAGACATTGATTTTCAAAACTTGCACCTTTTTTGCGTTCAAAACAAACAAATTCTCGGCCATGATATCATAGTCGGCCGTACAAGAGCAGAATATAATTTCAGGCGCCAAAAGCTTTCAAACTTCCCGCTCACATCGAAATATCTCGCGCCCAAAAGTTTAGCCCTGCGATATTCCTGTTTTACCCCTGCCACATGAACGGAAAAGGGCTGCTTTGGTAACTCCATTGTTTCCCCCTCTTTGCCCCCAACATTCTTCCCCAGAGCCCCTCCCCTTCCCCTCCCCGACCCCCCGCCCAACCACGGCAAGCCGCCGAATCTAGTCCTCCACCACAGTGGTGGACCTCACACCCCGACAGATCTACCTTCCGCACCTAGGAACCCCCAACAGCCAACTCACCACTTCACCGGAGCCACTTCAGCGACTGGCTTGTCCAACGCTCCAGATCTCCTTGACCGCCATCATGGTCCACCGCACCGGATCTACTTAACCGGCGCCCTCGTCCACCACAGTGTAGGTCCTTCACTGACTCCCTCGTCTGCCCCTTCGCTGGCCCTTCATACAATCCCTCGTCCGCCGCAACAGATCCATCTCACCGGAAGTACTGTACAACGCGCCCGCCAAGCCTTTGTCCACTGCACCGGACCCGCTCCACGGACGCCATATTCAACTCCACCGGCCCTGCTTTACCGACGCCGCAGCCTCATCAGTTTATTTTGATTTGTACTCCTTCAGTTTTTCTCTTTATCATGCAACTATTCACTTACCACAGATGAGCTTTCTTGTATGTCGACAGGCGCCGCAACCGTAGCACCGGAGCCGCTTCAGCGACGGCGACAGCCGGCCCAAACTCAACCGCAACACGAGCACCATCGACGACACTTAGCTATCAAGTATGACAACGAAACCCATACGCCGCCGAGAATCGGGTACTATTATCCAACGGCCGGCGCCTACGTTCACTTTCTTAGCATAAGCACCGCACCTTTGAATTTCTTCAGGGCATCATTCAGTTTTTCATGAGACGCGTTATTCTTCTTGCACCTGTAGGGCCATACTTCTGGCAGTGAACATGTTACATGTGCTAAATTACATACCAGTGCACATATAGTTAATATGCTTTAGTTTTGTCCTAAGTACTACTATACTTCCTAGATATCACTGCCTACTATTTTACTTCTTGAATGCTATATTTATGATAATGGTGTTGTTCTAATGCCACGTGTTGGTTCCATCAGACTACTTAATGTTCTCTATGCTTATTTACACATCAGCAAACTAGCATGTGGTTCCGCTGCTTTTTGTTCGTTTTACCCTACATTTTCTGATGCTAGCTATTACATCACTGCTCCGAGCCTCTGCTCATTACTTGTTTGTGTGTTCTTGATCTTCCCAAGTTGCATGACGAATTTGATGCTTCTATTAATTATGGAACTGCCAACCCCATCAAGCAAAATATTTGTTCTTTTCGGGCTGGCACCTCGAACAAGCATAAAAATAGAGGGAAGCAGATATATTGTCGTGTATGCACACACCCTTCTTTCATTAGTTTAGATAAACCATTGATGATCAATTCAGACCAGTGCATGCGATTAAAATTAATTTTACCTAAATAGAGGGTGCAGAATAAACTACAACAACTAGATTTGCAACCACGGGATGCTGACGATATCTTCAAAGAACATTGCAACGGCAGCGAGGCTTCACAGCAACATATGGTAAGCCAGTGTGTTTTAGTACATGTGAAATGTAATGCGAGTGGAATGCTTTCTTGGCTTGTGCCCTCAACCTGTAATCCTACAGAATTACAAATAGTTCAGTTGTCTATTTTGCTGTATTGCTTGATTTGAATGCTTGTTTGTTGTTATGCTATACCTGAGTTGGCCAATATGTCAGCAGTGCCTGTGGGACCATTCTAAATAAATGCATGCCTAGTTCATTTGAGTCCTTAACTTTTCCTCTGAACTTCATCCCAAGACTGTCTTCGTAGTTTATATGAGGCCACACTGTTAAGTGCTTTCTCAAATTATTTCAACTGCTTAGATGCCTTGGCAATTTAAATATAGCGGTGGTACACTCCCTTTCAACTTTCATCTTACCATTTTTATTTCTTTTCGGCTGATGCTGCTTTGAACCATTTAAATATAGCTTGCCATGCTCGTCAATAATTCGTATGTCATTTACCATGTAAGCTTCCTGCCTGGATCATGCGATAACTATCTCTTACATATGTCCAGCGGAAACCTTTCAGGATGCCGTTCACACTAGGACACAATATACAACCCCAGAATCTATTTGTGGAAGCAGTGAGCCATCCATGTTACCAGATGGTAACAGTTCAGAGGCAACACCGCCGGAGAGCAGTCTGAGCACAGATATTATAGTTCTTGAGGCTCTACTAGAGGCAGAAAGAGATGGTGTGGCTGCCATGAATGAGGTAATCTTTATCTTGAGGCTGGAAATTATGGAATTAGCGGCACACATTATGCAAGCAACCCAAGAATTGGAGGAAGTAAGAATGTTACATTTGAAGACGGAGGAGGTCCTGCTATTTCTGCTATCTAAAGCCCAGGGTAATCCCGGTTCTTCTTTAGATACCAGTTGAAATTGTCATTAGATTATTGTACTTGCATGTTGTGTCATGTCTCTGAATGGATTATGTTGTAAGACCCCCCTATGTTGTCCATGTGTTGTAATGATCCGAATTCTTTAGGCGAGGTAATCCTTAGTACTTGTATGATTGACATAAGGTGAACTGTTTTTCGTGTGAGCATATTGTATTGGATGAAATAACTGTTTGACTCAAAGTGTATCCAACCTACTGAATTCGAAGATCATGGCATTTCTAAATCATAATCATATATAAAGGTGGAATAAATCTTTGTTGTGGTTTTGAAGAAATAAATAACAAAACGTAGAATTATCTGTGGATATTTGTAATCGAATACAAATTGGATTTGAATTTAGTTTGCCAGGGCGCAGGGCAAACGTGAATGCTAATTCTCGCAAGTTTTGAACGAATCGGCTAAACACCCACTATAATTTGTCGGCTGCCCGAAGCAAGTGTTTGCGAGATGGAAATTACTGTCTACCCCTGACACTTACATCCTTATCAACCGGATTTACACTGCTATCGATAGGGGTAGACTAGTAACTTCAATCAGACGTGACACGACGGCCTCTGAGCCCATTCAGACACGGTGGGCGCCAAACGTGGGTGGCAAAACACATTTGATTCAAGCTCGTCTGAAAGAAATGTGTCTCTCCCTCCATTTCCCCATTCATACACGGTGGGCGGCAAAACAAACTCTCCTCGTCCGAAATCGATGTAGGCTAATATTTTAAATAGGGGCAGATGTGTAACTTCCCTCAGACGTGACACAACCGCCCTACCTGTCACCCCGTTCATACACCGTGGGCGCCAACCGTGGGCGGCAAAACACCCTCTCCTCGCCCGAAATAGTTACCGGCAAATATTTGGGAGATGCGAGATTACCGTCCTATCCCCAACCGACGCGATGTCCGAGATTTTAAACGGGGGACAAGTTTGTAACTTTCCCACATTTCAAAGAAGCGCGTCCCAAAGTTTGAGATCCCCCTCCCCTCCATTTCCCCATTCATACACCGTCGGCGCCATGACAACCTCCCCACTGCGGCCAGCCTCCTCCGTCCGCCACCCCATCCTCCACCTTGCCGGAGCCGCTACCCCTACCCCGTCGTCCACTGCAAGAGATGGACGTCTCTCATTGACGGTGCTGGACCAGGATCCTTTCATCGCGTCCTCTCGCTTCATCGGGGCCGTCGTCCACCTTGTCGTTGCCGCTCCTACGACCGCCTCGTCCACGGCAACAGGATTTATCTCCCGACCCGGCCGTCTGCTGTCTAAAGTCTTCTTCCCCGCCGCCGACAGCCATCGCACCCGCGGCATCCTCAACGTATCAGTAGAGGCCTACACGGCATCGCAAGAGAGGTGGTACTCTTCCATATGTGCTTAAGTTATTAATCTCACCTGGAAAATAGATCGTAATTTGTTTACTGTACTTTTCTTGTCCGTACCAAATCGTAGTGGCTAGTTGAAAGCAAACATTGGTTGTGAAGTAGCTTTGTTCGGTTTGCACCTTCAGATCCGCCATGGCACGGGCACTATACTCGTAAAGCTTATGGTTTCCCCCTTTTATATTCACTACCATCATCGTAGGTGCTTCGTGTCGTGCTAGCATTACTCCTCAAGATCTCAACCAATGTTTGAAATACGAATCTTATATGATGCTCATATCACTAAAACAGAGAATGTTTAATTGGTCACCTAATGTTCCCATATTCGTCTCGAAAAGCATGTGCGCCACCCACTGGTCCAGCTAGTTCCACTTTCCTGATTTTTCTCTTGATGCTTAGGGTTTTCCCCTTTTATCTACTCTACTATGATCTGGGTAGGTGCTGTCGGATCACGGGTTCCAGCAAAACCCTCAAGGCTCGAACACTGGGGTGCGCACGAAGATCTCCCGCTACCGATCCACGTCCTAGCTTCGCTAAGATCTCAAGGAATAACTCGATGAACTCGCAACACAAGGGACACAACATTTATACTGGTTCGGGCCACTGTTGTGGTGTAATACCCTACTCCAGTGTGTGGTGGTGGATTGCCGCTTGGGCTGAGGATGAACAGTTACAAGGGGAAGAACAGCCTCCTGAGGTTGAGGTGTTCTTGTGCCCGGTGTGTGGCTAGGGATTAGCTCAAGATTAGATTGAGCTGCCTCCTACTGTGGTGGCTAGTCCTATTTATGGAGGCCCTGGTCCTCTCGCCAAATATTGAGCGGGAAGGGAGCAAACAACGGCCAATTTGAAAGGGGACAGCTAGTACAGCTTATCCTGACAAAAGCAGTCTTCGCCTCCAAAAGGCTCTGGTGGTGACGCCGCCTTGGGCTCCACGGTGACCTCCGTCTTGCCGTCCTGCTAGTCTTGGTCTCGTTGCACCGATATGGAAACCTTTGCTTGACGCCTCGGTACTCCGCGCATGCGCTTGCCCCCCCCCTTAGCACCAAAGAGGAAACAAGCACACTGTGCGTGCTGGCGCCTGCCTGGCGCCCGCCGGGTCTCGATCGCCATGGCTCACGTCACGAGAACCTCGCGAGGTTTGCCTTGCCTTGAACTCTCCGCCCCTCGCGAGCCAACCTGGTGAGGCCGCTCCCGAAGAGCTCTTGCGTCGTCCGCCTCACGAGGCTTGGCCCGTCGTGAGGGTACTGAGTGCCTCGTTGATGAAGATGGGCCGTACGGGCCCGCTCGCAGAGCCACACCGTGGGCCGCAGGTAGGCAAGTCTGGGGACCCCCGTTCCCAGAACACCGACAGTAGCCCCTGGGCCCAAGGCGCGCTCGGGCTTGGCTTCGAGGCGAAGCCAAAGGTCAAGTGCGGAGCGCCGCGGGCCATAATAGCATGCGGCCTTGGTCGACGCGTGGCGGTTGATTGGACATGGGCGCCTCCGATTCCCCACGCTGCCTCGGCAACTGCCCGACTTGACAAGTCCCTGCGACAAGCAAGGAAAAACCATCATTACCTGTGATCGTGGGGGCGCTGGTTGGCCTTCTCTTGCTATAAATGAGGAGGGGGCGGAGCCCCCGTCGCCCATCTCTTCCCATCCGCTTGCTTCTCCTCCTCTGCTCCACTGCCGACACCAATGGCGCCCATCCGAAGGTTTTCTGCTGCGGAGAAAGGAAAGACTCCCCTTGACGGGCCGGTGCCGCTCCCGCCGAAGAAGAGGCTGGTCCACCGCCGTGACGCGGCGATGATACAGATGGTGGCGAGGCCTTGGTGCGAGCGTCCTCCTCCTGGGTATCCGCTACCCCTGTACGCCCAAGCCGAGGGCTCAGGAGGGAGAGGCGACGAGCGTCGGCGCACGCGCCGTGGCCATGGTCGCCGTGCCGCGGTGGCGCGTGTAGATAGGATTCCCTAAGCTTTTTCCTTTTGTTCCCTGCGAGGAATCGAGAAGTGCCCCGTGGGGGTGTGTAAAGATTTTGTAACGTCTTTTGTCAATATTGTCCTTATTGTGAACTTGCGCGAGCGCGAGTCCTGCTTCAGCTGGGTCTCCCCTTTCCGACCTCGCGACGACTTGGTGCTCTACGCTGACAGGTCCCGGTCCTCAGGCGGGCTACAACCGTCGCTGGTATGCCAGGTCGCGTGCCGTGGTCAAGGCCAGGAGGTGAGCGGCCCGAGGTCTAGTAACAGCCCCTGAGGCGCGATGCTCAGGAGGTCCCCTTTAGCGCTCAAGCAGCCGTTGAGAGGTAGGAAAGGGCGGTGACGTTGCCGCAGGAGGGCTGCGGCTAGAGTGGTGACGTTCCTAGTCCTTAGCAGTGCGTTCCTAGTCCTTATCTTGACGGTCCGTAGTCGGTCCCTCAGGAAAGGGCGGTGACGTTCCTAGTCCTTAGCGGTTTAGCCAACCCGAGCACGAGACTTATCTTGACGGTCCGTAGTCGGTCCCTCATGATGCACCAGATTCGGGCATAGGTGTCCATTGCATAGCCAGGCTAGGCCCATACGAGCCTCTCCCTCTTCTCCGCGCTCTCCTTGGTGCTCTACGTCCTCAGGTCCCGGTCCTCGAGCGACCTCAGCCGCCGCTAGGATGCCAGGTCACGTGCCGGGTGAGGGCTGGAGAGCCAGTAAGAGCTCCTGAGTCACGATGCTCAGGAGCCGCCCTTCTAACGCGCAAGCGGATTGCACGGGAGGAGAGGGAGCTCGCGGTGCCGCCTGCCGTCATCCTCCGGAGATTCCTGCAAGCTAGCACAAGGAGAGACACAGTTTGCCATTATGGTCGCCGGGCGGCCACTGATTGCTTTGCCAGAGGATGGGGGCACTGAGGGCCCAGTGAGGTGGCGCGCGTGGCCAGAGCTCGGCCGCTCAGATTTGTCGATGTTGCAGGGACGGACCCGAGCACAAGCGTCGTGCCAGCGTAAGCAACTCCCGGGGTAGGTGCCAATCAAGCAGGTGATAGTCATAGGTAGATTAAGCATGGAAAGCATACTGGCTTAAGTAAATGCAGGGAAGATACATGCATACTGGCGCCCCCAGCAAGTTAAGCTAAAGACATGAAAAAGGGATACATGCCACAGGGACGAACCCACGTGGCCTGGGAATGATGCAGCCCGGGGGGCGCTCCCAGCTAAAGGGATGTTGGGGCAGCTGAAGGTACGCGGTGAAGGGGTTGCTCCTCACGAGCCACCGGGGTCTTGAGCCTCGGGAGGCTCTGGGGGTCCAGGCGGTTCCTTGAGGACCGTCTCCATATCTGTCAGCACGGCGTGGTGCCTGGCCTCCTGAGTTGCCAGGGTGCGCCGCAAGTTGCGCTGATAGGCGGACGCCATGCTCGGCAGGACAAAAGGCATGCGAACGTAGCTGTGCGGTGGACCCTCGCAGCGTCCCACGCGCGAAGGCCAGAAGAGCTCCTGAGATGCGGCCCTGTTGAGCCCCGGGACATCGATGCAGACGCGCAGCCCAGCATCCTCGCCTGGATGGGGAGCTGCGCCTGGTGAGCGGCGGTCACCACGCATGGCCCTTGCGTCTTGCAGTTCCTGAGTGGTCCTGGTGATGAACTCCTGACCGGTGGGCGCTCCTCGCCTTGTGTTCTCCTGAGGAAGACGTGCCGCGAAGCACGCCTCCAAGTGGTGCCCGAGCGCCTTCCTCGTGATGTTGGCGAGGTTTGAGGTCCTCCAAAAGAGAGCCCTCGAGCCCTGGACGAGAAGGGCGCCGGGTGCGCTTTCCTATGCGATGGAGGGAGGCGCCCCAGGTGCGGGCGCTGATCCTGACGAGGTTCTACTCGCGACGCCACCCTCCTGAGGTCCTGTGCAGAGCAGCTGCTTCTTCTTCTTGGGGGTGGCCTCAAGAGGGCACTCGCCCTTGCTGTCGGGGTCGTCGATTGCTGCAGCTTGGAAGGCACGCTCGAGGGAGCACACCGTGTCTCTTTCTTCGCTCGGGACTATGATGATTCCGCCGCTTCCTGGCATCTTGAGGACATTGTAGCCATGATGGGTCACCGCCATGAACTTGGCCAGGGCTGGATACCCGAGGATGGCATTGTACGGCAAACGGATGTGTGCGACGTTGAAGTTGATGAGCTTGGTGCGGTAGTTGTTGCGTTCTCCGAAGGTGACGGGAAGGCGGACCTGCCCGATCGGGGTAGTGGAGCCGTCGGTCACTCCCGAGAAAGGCTTGGTGGGCTGAAGCTGGTCATACGGCACTTGGAGGTTGTCGAACGTGTCGACGGACAAGACGTTGAGCGCCGCGCCGCCATCGATGAGGGTCTTGGTGACTTGCACGTTGCTGATGACTGGTGAACAAAGCATCGGGAGGGCGCCAGCGGTAGCCGCGCACTTGAACTGATCAACCGAGCTGAATGTGATGGTGCACTTGGACCATCTGAGCGGGCACGTGGCCTCGAGCTTGGGGAGGACTGCATTCACTTCCCGAGCAAACTATTTGAAGATACGCTGTCAGGCTGGGGCCTAAGCTCCGCCCAAGATGCAGGCGATAGCACGCGGCTCGTGGAAGCCCCCAGCGCCCTCGTCTTGATGGTGGTCGTCATTCCTTCTTGGTGGTGGCGGTAGTGGAGGAAAACCGGCGTTGCCCTAAGGACGATCTTCACGAGGTTGATCCCTCCAGGCGCCCTCGCGAGGCTGATCCTGCCAGCGGTCCTCACGAGGCCGGTCGCGCCACTCCTGGCGCGGGCCACGGTCATCCCAGCGTCCGCCACCACGTCCTCCTCCTCGGCCGTAGCCCCGGTCGTTGCGCTCGAGGCGTCGACCGAAGCGTCCTTCTTGAATGGCTCTGAGCTCTTGATAGTCGCTGGTGTTCTGGCTATGCAGGTTATGGAAGGCGCAGAACGGTCGGCTGCTCTTGGATGACTCGGGCTAGTCCCTGCCGCGCTTGGTGTCTGGCTCCGCCACGAGCACGGCTTCTCCCTTGCGCTTCACGTCCTTGGCCTTGGCCTTCTTCTCCTCCGGGTCCGCAGCTGGGAGCTCGAGGAGGGAGAGGCGCCCCTCCTCAGCTCTTGCGCACTTGGTCGCCAGGTTGAACAGCTCCAGAGACGTGCACAGCTCCTCGTGGATGGCGAGCTCCTCCTTCATCTTGACATCGCGGACGCCATCAGAGAACGCGGAGATGATGGCCTCATCCGTCACCTTGGGAATCTTGAGGCGAACATTGTTGAAGCGCTGGATGTACTTCTGGAGGGTCTCTCCTGGTTGTTGCTTGACGCGGCGCAGGTCACCCGCGGGTGGTGGGCGGTCGCGAGTGCCTTGGAAGTTGGCAACAAAATGGTCGCGCATCTCGTTCCAGGAGGAGATCGAGCCTGGAGGCAGCTTTAGGAGCCAGGAGCAGGCACCATCCTTTAGAGCCATGGGGAACCAGTTCGCCATGACTTTCTCGTCGCCGTTGGCCGCCTCGATGCTCAACTCGTATAGCTGCAGGAACTCCGCGGGGTTGGGGGTGCCGTCATAGCGAGGAGGCAGATCCGGCTTGAACTTGCCCGGCCAAGCGATGCTACGCAGCTCGGGGGTGAAGGCGCGGCAGCCGGCCATGGTTACCGAGGCCCGTCTTGAAGGTGGGGCTTGGTCTTGGCGCCCGCGCGCCGCCACGGCAAGCGGCGCGGGGCCCTGCCGCAGCAAGCCATCTGTTGGGGAACGTAGCAGAAAGTTAAAATTTTCTACGTATCACCAAGATCAATCTATGGAGTCATCTAGCAACGACAGAGAGGGGAGTGCATCTACATACCCTTGTACGCGCACGGAAGCGTTCAAGAGAACGGGGTTGATGGAGTCGTACTCGTCGTGATCCAAATCACCGATGATCCTAGCGCCGAACGGACGGCACCTCCACGTTCAACACACGTACGGAGCGGGGACGTCTCCTCCTTCTTGATCCAGAAAGGGGGGAGGAGAAGTTGATGGAGATCCAGCAGCACGACGGCGTGGTGGTGCAAGTAGCGGGATCCCGGCAGGGCTTCGCCAAGCGCAAGCGGGGAGGAAGAGGTGTCACGGGAGGGAGGGAGGCGCCAGGGCTTGGGGTGCTGCTCCCATGCGCCTCCCCACTATATATAGGGGTGGAGGGGGCTGGTTTCTTGCCCTCCAAGTCCATTGGGGCGTTGGCAAAGGTGGGGGAAAGAAATCCCATCATTTCCCTTCTCCACCGATTGTTATCCCCCCTTTTTAGGGATCTTGATCTTATCCCTTCGGGATATGATCTTATTCCTTCTAAGGTGGGATCTTGGTGCTCCTTGACCAGGGGTGTGGGGCCTTGCCCCCACTACCCACGTTCATGTGGGTCCCCCCATGCAGGTGGGCCCCACTTCGGAACCTTCTAGAACCTTCCCGGTACAATACCGAAAAATCCCGAACAATTTCCGGTGGCCAAAATAGGACTTCCCATATATAAATCTTTACCTCCGGACCATTCCGGAACTCCTCGTGACGTCCGGGATCTCATCCGGGACTCCGAACAACTTTCGGTTAACCGCATAATAATATCTCTACAACTCTAGCGTCACCGAACCTTAAGTGTGTAGACCCTACGGGTTCGGGAGACATGCAGACATGACCGAGACGACTCTCCGGTCAATAACCAACAGCGGGATCTGGATACCCATGTTGGCTCCCACATGTTCCATGACGATCTTATCGGATGAACCACGATGTCGAGGATTCAATCAATCCCGTATACAATTCCCTTTGTCAATCGGTACGTTACTTGCCCGAGATTCGATCGTCGGTATCCCAATACCTTGTTCAATCTCGTTACCGGCAAGTCACTTTACTCGTACCGTAACGCATGATCCCGTGGATAACTCCTTAGTCACATTGAGCTCATTATGATGATGCATTACCGAGTGGGCCCAGAGATACCTCTCCGTCATACGGAGTGACAAATCCCAGTCTCGATTCGTGCCATCCCAACAGACACTTTCGGAGATACCTGTAGTGCACCTTTATAGCCACCCAGTTACGTTGTGACGTTTGGTACACCCAAAGCGATCTTGTGCTATGCTTAGGATTGGGTCTTGTCCATCACATCATTCTCCTAATGATGTCATCCCGTTATCAATGACATCCAATGTCCATGGTCAGGAAACCATAACCATCTATTGATCAACGAGCTAGTCAACTAGAGGCTTACTAGGGACATGTTGTGGTCTATGTATCACACATGTATTACGGCTTCCAGTTAATACAATTATAGCATGAACAACAAACAATTATCATGAACAAGGAAATACAATAATAACCATTTTATTATTGCCTCTAGGGCATATTTCCAACAGTCTCCCACTTGCACTAGAGTCAATAATCTAGTTCACATCACCATGTGATTAACACTCGAAGTTCACATCGCCATGTGACTAATACCCAAGAGTTTACTAGTCAATAATCTAGTTCACATCACCATGTGATTAACACTCAATGAGTTCTAGGGTTTGATCATGTTATGCTTACGAGAGAGGTTTTAGTCAACGGGTCTGCAACATTCAGATCCGTGTGTGCTTTACAAATCTCTATGTCATCTTGTAGATGCAGCTACCACGCGCTACTTGGAGCTATTCCAAATAACTGCTCTACTATATGAATCCGGTTCACTACTCAGAGTCATCCGGATTAGTGTCAAAGTTTGCATCGACGTAACCCTTTACGACGAACCCCCTTTCCACCTCCATAATCGAGAAAATTCCTTAGTCCACTAGATACTAAGGATAAGTTCGACCGCTGTCGTGTGATCCCTTCCTGGATCACTATTGTACCCCTTGACTAACTCATGGCAAGGCACACTTCAGGTGCGGTACACAACATAGCATATTGTAGAGCCTACGTCTAAAGCATAGGGGACGACCTTCGTCCTTTCTCTTTCTTCTGCCGTGGTCAGGTCTTGAGTCTTACTCAATACTCACACCTTGTAACACAGCCAAGAACTCCTTCTTTGCTGATCTATTTTGAACTCCTTCAAAATCTTGTCACGGTATGTATTCATTTGAAAGTACTATTAAGCGTTTTTTGACCTATCCTTATAGATCTTGGTGCTCAATGTTCAAGTAGCTTAATCCAGGTTTTCCATTAAAAACACTTATCAAATAACCCTGGATGCTTTCCAGAAATTCTACATCATTTCTGATCAACAATATGTTAACAACATATACTCATCAAAAATTCTATAGTCCTCCCACTCACTTCTTTGGAAATACAAGTTTCTCATGAACTTTGTATAAACCCAAAATCTTTGATCATCTCATCAAAGCGTTCATTCCAACTCCGAGATGCTTACTCCAATCCTTAGAAGGATTGCTGGAGCTTTGCATACTTGTTAGCATCTTTCAGGATTGACAAAACCTTCTGGTTGTATCACATACAACCTTTCCTCAAGAAAATCGTCGAGGAAACAATGTTTTGACATCCTATCTGCAAGATTTCATAAATAATGCAGTAACTGCTAATATAATTCTAACAGACTCTTAGCATCGCTACGAGTGAGAAAGTCTCATCGCATTCAACTCCTTGAACTTGCCGGAAAACATCTTAACGACAAGTCGAGCTTTCTTAATGGTGACACTTACCATCATTGTCTGTCTTCCCTTTAAAATCCATCTGTACCTTACGACCATCAAGTAGTTCTTTCAAAGTCTATACTTTGTTTCCATACATGGATCCTCTCGGATTTTATGGCCTCGAGCCATTCGTCGGAATCCGGGCCCACCATCGCTTCTCCATATCTCGTAGGTTCATTGTTGTCTAGCAACATGACTTC
Source organism: Triticum aestivum (assembly GCF_018294505.1). Taxonomy (NCBI): domain Eukaryota; kingdom Viridiplantae; phylum Streptophyta; class Magnoliopsida; order Poales; family Poaceae; genus Triticum; species Triticum aestivum. Next base: position 206,070,598 of record NC_057799.1, read on the forward strand.
CAAGACAGGATTACGTACCACTCCGAAGTAGTACGCATCCTTGTCGTCCTGTGAGGTTTGGTAGTGACTTGATCTGAAGTTTCATGATCACTATCATAAGCTTCCACTTCAATTGGTGTAGGTGCCAAAGGAACAACTTCTGTGCCCTGCTACACATTAGTTGAAGTGACGGTTCAATGACCTCATCAAGTCTCCACCATCCTCCCACTCAATTCTTTCGAGAGAAACTTTTCCTCGAGAAAGGACCCGTTTCTAGAAACAATCACTTTTGCTTCCAGATCTTAAATAGGAGGTATACCCAACTGTTTTGGGTATTCTATGAAGATGCATTTATCCGCTTTGGGTTCGAGCTTACCAGCCTGAAACTTTTTCACATAAGCGTCGCAACCCCAAACTTTTAAGAAACGGCAGCTTAGGTTTCCCTAAACCATAGTTCATACGGTGTCGTCTCAAACGGAATAGCGTGGTGCCCTATTTAAAGTGAATGCGGTTGTCTCTAATGCCTAACCCATAAACGATAGTTGTAATTCGATAAGAGACATCATGGTATGCACCATATCCAATAGGGTGCAGTTATGATGTTCGGACACACCATCACAATATGGTGTTCCAGGCGGTATTAGTCGTGAAACAATTTCCACAATTTCTTAATTGTGTGCCAAACTCGTAGCTCAGATATTCATCTCTATGATCATATCACAGACATTTTATCCTCTTGTCACGACGATCTTCAACTTCACTCTGAAATTACTTGAACCTTTCAATAATTCAGACTTGTGTTTCATCAAGTAAATATTCTCAGCATCTACTCAAATCATCTGTGAAGTAAGAACATAACGATATCCACTGTGTGCCTCAGCACTCATTGGACTGCACACATCAAATGTATTACTTCCAACAAGTTGCTCTCTTGTTCCATCTTACTGAAAACGAGGCCTTTCAGTCATCTTGCCCATGTGGTATGATTTGCATGTCTCAAGTGATTCAAAATCAAGTGAGTCCAAATGATCCATCTGTATGGACTTTCTTCATGCATATATACTAATAGACATGGTTCGCATGTCTCGATCTTATCAAAAACGAGTGAGCCCAAAGATCCATCAACATGGAGCTTCTTCATGCGTTTTATACCAATATGACTCAAGTGGCAGTGCCACAAGTATGTGGTACTATCATTACTATCTTATATCTTTTGGCATGAACATGTGTATCACTACGATCGAGATTCAATAAACCATTCATTTTAGGTGCAAGACCATTGAAGGTATTATTCAAATAGACAGAGTAACCATTATTCTCCTTTAATGAATAACCGTATTGCGATAAACATAATCCAATCATGTCTATGCTCAACGCAAACACCAAATAATAATTATTCAGGTTTAACCCCAATATCAATGGTAGAGGGAGCATGCGATGCTTGATCACATCAACCTTGGAAACACTTCCAACACATATCGTCATCTCACCTTTAGCTAGTCTCCATTTGTTCTGCAGCTTTTATTTCGAGTTACTAACACTTAGCAACCGAACCGGTATCTAATACCCTGGTGCTACTAGGAGTACTAGTAAAGTACACATTAATATAATGTATATCCAATATACTTCTGTCGACCTTGCCAGCCTTCTCATCTATGAAGTATCTAGGGTTGTTCTGCTTCAGTGACCGTTCCCCTCATTTCAGAAGCACTTAGTCTCGGGTTTGGGTTCAACCTTGGGTTTCTTCACTAGAGCAGCAACTGATTTTCCGTTTCATGAAGTATCCCTTCTTGCCCTTGCCCTTCTAGAAACTAGTGGTTTTACTAACCATCAACAATTGATGCTCCTTCTTGATTTCTACTTTCACAGTGTCAAACATCGCGAGTTGCTCAAGGATCATCATGTCTATCCCTGATATGTTATAGTTCATCACGAAGCTCTAATAGCTTGGTGGCAGTGACTATGGAGAACCATCACTATCTCATCTGGAAGATTAACTCCCGCTTGATTCAAGTGATTGTAGTACTCAGCCAATCTGAGCACATGCTCAACGATTGAGCTTTTTTCCCTTAGTTTGCAGGCTTAAGAAACTTGTCAGAGGTCTCATACCTCTTGACGTGGGCATTAGTCTGAAATCTCAATTTCAGTCTTTGGAACATCTCATATGTTCTGCGACATTTCAAAACCGTCTTTGGTGCCACAATTTTAAACCGTTAGCATCACACACTGAACTATCACGTAGTCATCAAAACGTGTATGTCAGATGTTTCGTAACATCTACAGACGACGCTCGAGGTTCAGCACACCGAGCGGTGCATTAAGGACATAAGCCTTCTGTGCAGCAATGAGGACAATCCTCAGTTTATGGACCCAGTCCGCATAATTGCTACTATCAACTTTCAACTAAATGTTCTCTAGGAACATATCTTAAATAGTAGAAATAAAGCGTAAGCTATGACATAATTTGCAAAGACCTTTTGACTATGTTCATGATAATTAAGTTCATCTGATTATTTAATGAACTCCCACTTAGATAGACATCCCTCTAGTCATCTAAGTGATACATGATCCGAATCGACTAGGCCGTGTCCGATCATCACGTGAGACGGACTAGTCATCATCGGTGAACATCTCCATGTTGATCGTATCTACTATACGACTCATGTTCGACCTTTCGGTCTCTTGTGTTCCGAGGCCATGTCTGTACATGCTAGGCTCGTCAAGTCAACCTAAGTGTTTTTCTTGTGTTCCGAGGCCATGTCTGTACATGCTAGGCTCATCAACACCCGTTGTATGCGAACGTTAGAATCTATCACACCCGATCATCACGTGGTGCTTCGAAACAACGAACCTTCACAACGGTGCACAGTTAGGGGGAACACATCTCTTGAAATTTTAGTGAGGGATCATCTTATTTATGCTACCGTCGTTCTAAGCAAATAAGATGTAAACATGACAAACATCACATGCAAATCATAAAGTGACATGATATGGCCAATATCATCTTGCGCCTTTTGATCTCCATCTTCGAGGCGCGGCATGATCACCTTCGTCACCGGCATGACACCATGATCTCCATCATCGTGTCTTCATGAAGTTGTCTCGCCAACTATTACTTCTACTACTATGGCTAACGGTTAGCAATAAAGTAAAGTAATTACATGGCGTTTTTCATTGACACGCAGGTCATACAATAAATTAAGACAACTCCTATGGCTCCTGCCGGTTGTCATACTCATCGACATGCAAGTCGTGATTCCTATTACAAGAACATGATCAATCTCATACATCACATATATCATTCATCACATCCTTTTGGCCATATCACATCACATAGCATACCCTGCAAAAACAAGTTAGACGTCCTCTAATTGTTGTTGCATGTTTTACGTGGCTGCTATGAGTTTCTAGCAAGAATGTTTCTTACCTATGTAAAAGCCACAACGGTGATATGCCAATTGCTATTTACCCTTCATAAGGACCCTTTTCATCAAATCCGATCCGACTAAAGTGGGAGAGACAGACACCCGCTAGCCACCTTATGCATCAAGTGCATGTCAGTCGGTGGAACCTGTCTTACGTAAGAGTACGTGTCAGGTCGGTCCGGGCCGCTTCATCCCACTATGCCGCCGAATCAAGATAAGACTAGTAACGGTAAGCAAATTGAACAAATCGTCGCCCACAACTACTTTGTGTTCTACTCGTGCATAGAATCTACGCATAAACCTGGCTCATGATGCCACTGTTGGGGAACGTAGCAGAAATTTAAAATTTTCTACGTATCACCAAGATCAATCTATGGAATCATCTAGCAACGAGAAAGAGGAGAGTGCATCTACATACCCTTGTAGATCGCGCACGGAAGCGTTCAAGAGAACGGGGTTGATGGAGTCGTACTCGTCGTGATCCAAATCACCGATGATCCTAGCGCCGAACGGACGGCACCTCCGCGTTCAACACACCTACGGAGCGGCGACGTCCCCTCCTTGTTGATCCAGCAAGGGGGGAGGAGAAGTTGATGGAGATCCAACAGCACGATGGCGTGGTGGTGGAAGTAGCGGGATCCCGGCAGGGCTTCGCCAAGCGCAAGCGGGGAGGAAGAGGTGTCACGGGAGGGAGGGAGGCGCCAGGGCTTGGGGTGCTGCTCCCATGCGCCTCCCCACTATATATAGGGGTGGAGGGGGCCGGTTTCTTGCCCTCCAAGTCCATTGGGGCGTTGGCAAAGGTGGGGGAAAGAAATCCCATCATTTCCCTTCCCCACCGATTGTTATCCCCCCTTTTTAGGGATCTTGATCTCATCCCTTCGGGATATGATCTTATTCCTTCTAAGGTGGGATCTTGGTGCGCCTTGACCAGGGGTGTGGGGACTTGCCCCCACTACCCATGTTCATGTGGGTCCCCCCATGCAGGTGGGCCCCACTTCAGAACCTTCTAGAACCTTCCCGGTACAATACCGAAAAATCCCGAACATTTTCCGGTGGCCAAAATAGGACTTCCCATATATAAATCTTTTACCTCCGGACCATTCCGGAACTCCTCGTGACGTCCGGGATCTCATCCGGGACTCCGAACAACTTTCGGTTAACCGCATACTAATATCTCTACAACTCTAGCGTCACCGAACCTTAAGTGTGTAGACCCTACGGGTTCGGGAGACATGCAGACATGACTGAGACGACTCTCCGATCAATAACCAACAGCGGGATCTGGATACCCATGTTGGCTCCCACATGTTCCACGATGATCTCATCGGATGAACCACGATGTCGAGGATTTAATCAATCCCGTATACAATTCCCTTTGTCAATCGGTACGTTACTTGCCCGAGATTCGATCGTCGGTATCCCAATACCTTGTTCAATCTCGTTACCGGCAAGTCACTTTACTCGTACCGTAACGCATGATCCCGTGGCTAACTCCTTAGTCACATTGAGCTCATTATGATGATGCATTACCGTATCATATCTACATTTACTCTTACCAAATTGTTGAATAAAGCCAATGCCACTGCACATGTTGATGTCTGCATTCCTCCTGTCAGTACCTTTTGCCTTGTAACGTTGTACTTAATTAATTTCTATTTGATTATGTATCATCAGTCTGCATCTGAGCTTCATTATCCTCTATTTCTTCCAATATTATTTGATCTATATTTACTCTTTGCAAAATGTAGAATAATGGCAATGCTTATAATGAATTTTCTTTGGGGAATTTATTGAATTATCTTTCCATCAACATGGAGAAGGGCTTTGTCCAGCCCGTGTTAACATGTAATGTAAGTTCATCCTTCTCAAGCCTTCAAACTTTGTTCTAGTATAGATTTGGATAGGCATCGTTTCCTCCACTACTGTTTGCTTTGCTGTTTACATCCGATTGGATGTTTGCAACAACTACCAGTTTCAAATTGTAGTTGTAAAAACATGTTACTTATGCAGAACATATCCATTTATTGGCTTATATAATTGTGAAACCTGTTACGTGTCTCCTTGTTTCTCTTTCAGAGTCATATCTCTTATGCCAGGCAGAACTTTAGGGAATATAGTGAGCCAAAACATCTTGAGGACAGCGAGATGACCCCAAGGTCCTGTCTTGATGAACACAGTGAGTTGAAGCTACTCACCAGCAGGTGTGAGACAACCTCTATGCAGTCGCTGCCTCAATCAGTTCGACTTCTTCAGTCTCAACTTAAAGTGGAAAGGCTTGCTTCAGCTCAGCTCCGACTTGAAGTCAAAGATGTAATGAAGATGTCAGAGGACTGCCTTGCGCACCATCATGCCATACAGCTATGGGTGATGCATCTATCGTTGACACAACTGACGTCTAATCAGCTTGTTCGGCCGTTTGGGGGGCTCGACCTGGCCAGGCCTAGTGCCTTCTGAAGTGCTCTCGGTTTTGTATATTCTTTTGTCGGCGTGTTTATTTGCACTGGTGGCGAACTTTGATGCCTAGTGGATGTAATATGTGAAATAGCGGTGATAGCCTAGCATAAGTTTGCTGCTTATTTATTTCCTTGTTGTCTTGTTTATTTGTTTGCTTGTAGTCAGTGCAGTTCTTTTTCCGCGGTTTGCTAGTGGCCGCAATAACCTATTTTTAAAAACTAGGCCACAATAACCATGGGCTACATATTTACTGTAGTGACACTGGGCCTCCTACGGGCCGTAGAAACAATGGGCCTTCTACGGTCCGTAGAAACAATGGGCCTTCTACGGACCGTAGAAACAATGGGCCTTCTACGGGTCGTATCATCAACGGGCCTTATACGGGCCGTATGATCGATTGGCCAAACATGGGCCAAAAACAGACCGCATTATGGTCGTAAACAGGCTAGAGTTGGAGTCGTCAGTTCATGGGCCGACCATAACGGGCCATCGTTAATAGGTCGTATTTGATGACGCTATGAAAATGGCCCAACGTATTAACGGGCCACAAACGGGCCGATTGTAACCACGGGCTGAATTTGGCCCACAAGCAGAAAATGGTAGTAACGGGCCGTAAGTAACCGAATGCTGGAAATGAGCCCAAGAATAAATGGGCCCTGAGAAGGCCGAAAGATAACATGGGCTGAAAACGGCCCAATGGATTAATGGGCCGTTAATGGGTATAAAGTGATACACTGTTCATTACGGGCCAGTTTCACCACGGGCCATTAATGGGCCAAGACTTACAAGGGCCTCATATGGGCCGAAAGACGTCATGGGACATACATGGGCCGGAACTTAAAATGGGCTGGAATCATATTGGACGGCCCAGATGACGCTACTGGGCCTAATACGGATAGGTCGTAACGGGCCCTGGGTTAGCGGGCTGTAAATGGGCTATATGCGAACAGGCCGTTAGCAGGCTTTCCGTGGGCCGGCCCACCACCTTTTGACCAAGTCAAATGGGCCGGCCTTTTCAAAGGAATGGGCCTCTGTTCAGCCGTGCCACGTGTAGACGTATCATAGGCGCCTTCGGTCCAATGAGTGGATGATATCTGTCCCAACGGTGAGCCGACACGTGTTTCCTACAGCCAATGATGATTTTACACGTGGAAAATCCCCATTGGTCGGGGCTGTTAGTGGGTTATCGGGTCCAAAACAGGACCCGATAGCTTAACGACGTTCCGTTACGGTGGATGCCACGTGTCGGTCACCCTTGACGAAAGCACTTCTGTGACGCGCAATTTATCGTCATGGAAGTGGACACTTCCGTGATGATAATTTTGGTAATGTCATGGAACACTTCTACGACATCACAGGTATGACTGTCTTGATTCTGTCATAAAATCGTCATGGATGTACATGCATGACAAAAAATGCGACCTACTGTGACAAACACGTATCATCACGGAAGTGTATTTTTTTGTAGTGAAGTGCCTTGGCAGCAGCTGCTGCAACTGCCTCTCGGTAGAGTTGGTCGACGCAGATGAGCGTGTCTTTCTTGTCGGAGGGGACGGTGATGATGCTCATCGGCCCGGGCATGTTCAACGTGTTGTAGGCGTAGTGTGATGCCGCCATAAACTTGGCCAGCGCCGGGCAGCCGAGGATCCCATTATAGGGCAAGGGAATCTTGGCAACATAAAAAAAATCTTCTCCGTCCTATAGTTCAACTCGCCCCCAAATGTAATGGGCAACGTGATCTTACCCTTCGGCTGACTCCTCCCTGGGTTGACCCCTTGAAACGTGCCCGTCTCCTCGAGATCCCCATTGGGGATTTGCAGCCTCTCGATCACGGTAGGCGAGATCAGGTTCAGACCGGCCCCGCCGTCAACTAGCACTTTTGTCACCTTGAGGTTGCGTATTGTTGGTGAAACCAACAATGGCAAACACCCGACCGCAGTCATGCGATCAGGGTGATCCTCGGTGTCAAAAATGATAGGCGTGTTGGACCACTTCAGTGGCCTCTGGGCATCAAACGACGGCTCCGCCGCAGTGACCTCACGTGCCCACTGCTTCAGTTGGCGGTAAGAGGTGTGCAACGAGGCGCCACTATCGATGCACATGGCCTCCGTAGCTTCTGGAACTCATGCTCGCCGGAATCATCGTCCTCATCATGATCATCGTCTCCCTCCTTCTTGTCGCGGCCCCGAGCGGGCCTCTCTTGTTGATTATCCTTGTCGCGGCGACCTCCTCGACTGTCACGCTTCTTGCCGGACCCCTCAGCACCGTCCTGGCCCTTCTCCTTGTCACGCCTCTCATACTCGGCTTCCTGCTTCTCTGCTAGCAGCTCAACCTGCCGGCAATTCTAGATGTCATGGCCCTTGGTGCGATGGATCTTGCAGTACTGCTTGTCGGAGCCTCCTGGCTTGTCGGCAGCCGCCAAAGACCGGCAGGCGGCGCACCCGACAACTTCCTTGCCGGGGTCGTCAACCTTGGCCTTCTTGGCGGCGCCGGGGTCACCGGATCCCTCGACGGCAAGCACGGTTTTGCCCTTATGCTTCCTATTGCGGCGTCGACCCTTCTTTGACGGGGCGACGGCGTCTTCGTCCGTAGAGTCAGTTTCCGTGCCAGCATCAGCCCGAGCACATCTATCATCCAGAACATAAAGCTCGGGTACATCCTTGACCTTGTTTATCGCCAGCTCCTCATGGATCTTGCGGTTGCGCACATTCTGATGGAATGCACTAATGACAACGGCGGGATGAACATCGGGGATGTTGTACTGCACACGGCTGAACCTTTGTATGTACTTGCGCAGGGTTTCGCCATCCTTCTGGGCCTGACATGCAAATCACTTGCCTGCCCAGGAGCTTGGTGGCCTCCGGTAAAGGCGCCAACAAACTCGTGGCACAGGTCCGACCAAGAAGAAATGGAATCCACTGGCAGGTGCATCAACCATGACATGACGTTGGGCTTAAGCGCCATCGGAAAATAGTTTGCAAGCACCTTATCGTCGCGAGCCCCGGCAGCTTGCATCGCGATAGTGTAGATGCTGAAGAACTCCGACGGGTGAGTCTTGCCGTTGTACTTTTCTCTGACCTCAAGCTTGAATGTGCGGTGGGTGGGCCACTGGAACTGTCGCAGCTCACAAGTAAAGGCTGGACAACCCACCTCGTAAGGTAGGTCACCGGAACCCCCCCCCCCCGGCGCTGGGCGGTCCATATAGGGCCCCGCACGCCTGTCTTAATGATGGCGCGCTTCCCGCCACCGCTCGATAGTGGTTCGAGCGTCTTCCTGAGCTCGCTCCAAAATAATTTTATGTTGGTTGCAGCGGGCTCGCGGGTCGGATGACACCGTGGAAACGTTGTCGCTGGCGTCGGCCCGATGAGCCGTCGGCTGCTGTTGCAGGCGTGGGAAAGGAGAGTGCACCATGGTCGCAGCGTCTCCGGTCCTTCCACCGCCACATGCACGGGCTCGACAGAACGCCAGCACGAGGGTCCCGCTGGTCGCGGCTCATCTTTATTGGCGAAGCTGATAAGGCTCCGAATGGTGGCCCTCCACTCATCGAGCTTCTCCGCAGCAGGAGGGAACTTAAGGAGCAGTTGCACGCACGCCAACGCTTCCGCTGGCATGGGTGGTGGCGAAAGCTGCATGGACCGTGACGCGCTCCTACTTCTAACCACGTTAGAAGGAGCTCGATCATGGTCTCGCTGTCGCGCGCCGTTTTCGCCAGCGTCTGGGCGTGCATGCTAGCCCGGTGCATCTTCAGAGTGACGCAAAGGGATCTTCCCGCGGCGGTGCCCGGGGGCACCGAGTCGCGGCATTGCTCGTCATGTGCGACCTGAGAAGGCCATGGCGTAGACGTCGGCTGGGGTGTTCGGGAGGTTTCCGCGCCACCCGTGGGCAGCACGGCCCCGCCCCTGGACCCAATGGCGTGTGGCTCGTCGTCTTGGGCACGAACGATGCCGCTCGCCTGGCTCCGATGGCCAGAGTGTCGTGGGTGATCACGAGCTACGCCTCCGCCACCATATGCGACCGCCCCGTCGCCCGCCCGCGCTGGGACGGGTGGTTCGGCTCTAGAGGAACCGATCGTCGTGATCACCTTCTTCTTGGGAGCCATGAGGATGAAGAAGTTGACGCGCTAACTCCTAGACCAGATTTTCACAGCCTCAACGCCCCCTACCTGGCGTGCCAAAGATGTCGGGGAAACGACACCTATGGGATCCCTACTACGGTAGGCGGGGCGTGGAGCGGCGCGAAGAGCGGGTCTAAAAGATCAGCGCGAGGGGATTTTTACCCAGGTTCGGGCCGCAAACGATGCGTAATACCCTAGTCCTGCTTTTCTGTATATTTGGTGTTCTTGAGCTCTTGAACTAGCTACGGTGCATGCCTAGTCCAAAAAGTCTGAATCCTTCCTCAGTACGCCTCGGGCCTCCTTTTATATGTCAAAGGGGTCGCTACAGTGTCACATAGGAGGTGGAAAGTATGTAGAGTGTACAAGTCTATGGCCTGGGATCGTAGGACAAACGCATTTAATGCACTACCGACGTGTTCTCTTGCTTTATCGGGGATGGCAATGAAGCTCGTCCCGTCCGTTGCCGCCTCGCCTTGCTTCGACGCGCGTCCAAGGTGACGAGGCATGCAGCGCCACGCTGGCTGGCTGGCTGCTGAGTTGGTGCGGTGACAGGGCCTTCACGAAGATCTACATGCCACCACACAGGTACTTGGCTAGTTGGCCTAGAAGTTGCACGCTGCCACGCAGGCGCTGGCCTAGTTCGCGGGCTGATTGCCGCGTCGGCACGGGTGCGGGGCAGCGGAACGTTCGTGGGTACGGGCCTAGCCTCGGCCCCGCAGAAGCCCCCGGCAAGGGTCTTGCCGGGGTCTCGCGGGCGTCCCCGACAAGGATCTTGCCAGGGGTCTTCATCTGTCCCCGGCAAGGCTCTTGCCGGGGGTCTCCGCCTGTCCTCAGCAAGGCTCTTACCGGGGGTCTTCGCCTTCTGGTTTCTCTCCAGATCCACAGGCCTTTGTTCCTCACAAAGATCTGCATGCCACCACACAGGCGCCCCTAAGTCTTGGTCTCGACGTTGTCGATGGTGTCAGAACTCTCAGGCTCAAGGGTGGCGGCCTTGCTGGTGTTGGGCAAGTTGCCCCGGCAAGGCTCTTGCCGGGGGAAATCCATCTTGTCCCTTTGCTCTTTGCGCCTCTGGCTTGAGCACTGCCCCGGCAGTCTTGTATCTTTGCTTCCTCTGCCCCGCCAAGCGTGGCCACAGGTGTGGCTACCACTGCACGTGCACAAGTAAAGGGGTACAGAAAGGCCCGTACTTTTGTACACCAACACCCTTTAATACGTTGGGTTGCGAGGATTTGTTATCTGTGTGCAGGAGTTGTTTACGTTGTGTTTCTTGGTTCTCCTACTGGTTCTATAACCTTGGTTTCATATCTGAGGGAAAAACCTACCGCCGTTGTGCTGCATCATCCCTTCCTCTTTCGGGAAAAACCGATGCAGCTTCAAGCGACATCAAAAGGAATTTCTGGCGCCGTTGCCGGATCTTCAACATATACCAGGTTCCTAATCACAAATCTCATCTCCTCGCAATTTACATTATTTGCCATTTGCCTCTCGTTTTCCTCTCCCCCACTTCACAAAAACTTTCCATTTTATTCGCCTCTCTTTTCCGTTCTCCATTTTCTTGCCGGAATTTTTAGAGTGCAATCTTGTTGTGCGGTCATCATGACTCAAGAGAACACCAAGTTATGTGATTTCTCAAATACCAACAACAATGATTTTATTGGCACTCCGCTTGCTCCTCCCGCCACTAGTGCGGAGACTTGTGATATTAATACTGCTTTGCTGAATCTTGTTATGAAAGATCAATTTTCCGGTACTCCTAATGAGGATGCCGCGTCCCATCTTAATACCTTCGTGGAATTATGCGATATGCAAAAGAAAAAAGATGTGGACAATGATGTGGTGAAGATGAAATTATTTCCATTTTCTTTGCGTGATTCTACAAAAATTTGGTTCTCTTCTTTGCCTCGCAATAGTATCGATTCTTGGAATAAGGGCAAAGATGCTTTTATCACTAAGTATTTTCCTCCCGCAAAAATTATTTCCCTTAGAACCTGGATCATGAATTTCAAGCAACTTGAACATGAGAATGTTGCACAATCTTGGGAAAGGATGAAAATGATGCTAAGGAATTGCCCAACTCATGGGTTAAATCTTTGGATGATCATACAAAATTTTTATGCGGGATTGAATTTTGTTTCTTGTAATCTTTTAGATTCCGCCGCGGGTGGTACCTTTATGGAAATTACTTTGGGTGAAGCCACCAAATTGCTTGATAATATCATGGCAAATTATTCACAATGGCATACCGAAAGGGCTCCTACTAGTAAAAAAGTTAATTCGGTTGAAGAAATTTCTTCTTTGAGTGAAACAGTTGATGCTCTTATGAAATTGGTTGCTAGTAAAAGTGCTCCTATTGATTTTAATGATATTCCTTTGTCTACTTTGATTGAGCAAAATTGTGATGCCATAGATGTGAACTTTATCTCTCGAAATAATTTCAACAACAATGCTTATAGAGGTAAATTTAATCCTAGGCCTTTTACTAGTAATTCCTCTAATAATCATGGTAATTCCTATGGAAATCAATCTTATAATAATAATAATAGGAACACCTCTAATCTTGAGAATATTATTAAATAATTTATCAACATAGAAAAAGTTTTCAACACTTCCATAGAAGAAAAGTTGAGTAAGATTGATGATTTGTCTAGAAGTGTTGATAGAATTGCTCATCATGTGCAAAATCTCAAGATGAAAATTTTTGTGCCTAAAGTAGATGAATCAATTAAAGCTCTTTATGTTTCTATGGATGACAGTAAGAAAAGAACCGCTATGGTTAGAGCTAAAAGAGAATTTTTAGAAAAAGCATTTTCTAGTGATTTCCTTCGCAAAAGTGATGAAGATCTTAAAATGATTGGTGTTTATTCTATTGATTCTTTGTTTAGTAAAGTTAATATTGATGAAAAAGGGACTGGAGAAGAGTCAACTTTAAGTAGAAGGCGTCCCAATATTTCGGAGGGTGAAAATCTTGTTGAGAAAATTGATGAAAGTGGGTTTGGAGAGGTCAAAACTTTAACTAGTGAATACAAAGACTTTAATTATGATAGTTGCTCTTTGATTGATTTTATTTCTTTGTTGCAATCCATGATAAATTCACCCCACGCCTATGAACAAAATAAAGCTTTTACTAAACATATTGTTGATCCTATGATGAAAGCTTTTGAAGAAAAATTGGAATTAGAAGTTTAAATTCCTAGAAAATTGCATGATGAATGGGAACCTACTATCAAAGTCAAGATTAAAAATTATGAGTGTTTTGCTTTGTGTGACTTGGGTGCTAGTGTTTATACAATTCCGAAATCTTTATGTGACGTGCTTGGTCTTACTAATCTTGAAGAATGTTCTTTGAATTTGCACTTGGCGGATTCTACTATTAAAAAGCCTATGGGAAGAATTAATGATGTTCTTATTCTTGCAAATAGGAATTATGTTCCCATAGATTTTATTGTTCTTGATATTGATTGCAATCCGTCTTGTCCAATTATTCTTGGTAGACCGTTTTACGCACTATCAGTGCCGTGATTGGTATGAAAGAAGGCAATATTAAGTTCCAATTTACTTTGAGGAAGGGTTTGGAACACTTCCCTAGAAGAAGAATTAAGCCACCTTATGAATCAATCATGAGGGCATCTTATGGATCTCGAACCAAAGAAGACAAAACTTAGATCCTTGCTTTTTGCCTAGCTAAGGGCGTAAAACTATAGCGCTTGTTGGGAGGCAACCCAATGAATAAGTTTTATTTTCGCTTTTTGCTTTCTGTTACTGAGTGTTAGCACAATTATTATACTGTTATGATTGTGTTTTTTTTGTTTTAATTAGTATTTGTGCCAAGTAGAACCAATATGATCTTCTTGGGTGATAGTTGTTTGATCTTGCTGAAAAAGACAGAAACTTTGTGCTCATGAAAATAATTGTTAAAAATCACCAGAACGTGATAAAATGCCAATTCTTTTTGCAGAATATTAATACACAAATTACCCAGGTCGTCCTAGTTTTTCAGAAGTTTTGGAGTTCCAGAAGTATTCGAACAAATCAGATTGCTACAGACTGTTCTGTTTTGAAAGATTCTGTTTTCTTTGTGTTGTGTGCTTATTTTGATGCCTCTATGGTTTTCTTTGATGAGTTTTTGCCATAGAAAAGTTGGAATACGGTCGATATAATAGAAAAACAAAATATGAATTTGTTTGATACAGTACTTATAGTAGTGATTTATTTTTCTTACACTAACGAATCTCAGGAAGGTTTTGTTGAGTTTTGTGTGATTGAAGTTTTCAAGTTTTGGGTTATTTTACGATGGATGAAGGAAGGATAGAAGAGCCTAAGCTTGGGGATGCCCCGGCATCCCAAGCTATTATCCAAAAATGAGCAACCAACTAAGCTTGGGGATGCCCCCGAGTGGCATCCCCGCTTTCTTCCAACGACTATCGGTATTTTACTCGAAACTATATTTTTATTCGTCACATGATATGTGTTTTGCCTGGAGTGTCTTGTATATGAGTCTTTGCTTGTTTTATTTTGTGTTTTAAGTCATTAATCCTTGCTGGACACACTTATTTGGGAGAGCCAAAATTATGTCATGACTTGTTAAAATTGCTCTCTATGCTTCACTTAAATTTTTATGAGCAATAGGACTTGCTCTAGTGCTTCACTTATATCTTTTTTAGCACGGTGTGCTTAGTATTTTTGAAGAAATTCTCTCTTGATTCGTTTAGATTTATTTGAGTGTTAGTAAAATTTTCAAGAAATTCTCTCTTGCTTCACTTAAATTATTTTGAGAGAAAGAAGAAAAATTATGCTCTTGATCTTCACTTATATTTATTTGAGCTTATGAAAAGCAACACATGAAAATTAATCCCAAAGTGATAGATATCCAAGAAGGATATAATAAAAACTTTCATGAAGATCATTGGACAAAATAAACTTGATTCTTAGTAATAGTTTTGAGATATGATGATATGATATGTGGGTTATGTTGATGAGGAATTATGCTTTAGTAAGAATATTGGTGTTAAGGTTTGTGATTCCCTATGCACGTACGAAAGTCAATAGTCATGCAATGAAAATATATCCTACTTGTGGTGCATTATACGGTGTTATTTATGCTTAATGCTTGCTTATGAGATTATCCGTTTCTTGGTTGGTCGCTTCTCAATCTTTTGCTAGCCTTTATTTTGCACCAAGTATGATCTCTACTTATGCATCCAAAATCCTTTAAACCAGTTTTGCCACATGAGTCCACTATATCTACCTATATGCGGTATTCTTTTTCTGTTCGAAGAAAATTTGCATGTGCCATCTCTAATTTTCAAAATAAACTTCTCTTGTGTGTGTTTCGCTCGCGGAGCGGTGAGGGGTGGCTAATATTTTCCATGCTGAATGTGTTATTCTCATGATGAGTGTTTATTCACTTGTCATTGCATGATAGTAAGGCAAAGGTTTTAGGGATGCCCAGTCTTGAAATGCAAAAATGAATTTACTTTATGTTGTCAAATAATAAATTCCTTGGAAAGTGTTGGTATGGAGGGCACCCGTGGATACGGTTAGCCATGAAAAGTGAAAGTATTTATTTTCTGTTTGGAAACCGCCTATGGCATATCTAGCATGGAAAGTGTTGGGAACTCCAAGTCGTTTTCGTTGGTGGGATAGATACACCTCCCAAAATGTTTTTATCTCTAATTTTTCGCTTTGAGCTCTGGCACCTCTACAAATCCCTACTTCCCTCTGCGAAGGGCCTTTCTGTTACTTTATGCAATTTTTATTTTAGATTTGAGTCTCCATCTTCTCTCATAAAAGCACCAACTAGGAAGCAATATGATCTTACTTAAGTATTGGGTGTAGCTAATATTCGAGTGTGTTTCATAAATGGATCAATGGTTGAGCATGATGGGCTAGGGATAACTTATTTTAGCGTTGATATTTTGAAAGACTTGGTTGCTTGTTGATATGCTTGAGTATCTAAATTATTATGTCAAAACTAGACTATTGCTTTGAATCACATAAAAGTCCAATTGTCCATGCTATAAAGAAAAGAATATGATATGACATGATAGGCAGCATTCCACATCAAAAATTATGTTTTTATAACTTACCTACTCGGGGACGAGTAGGAGTTAAGCTTGGGGGTGCTGGTACGTCTCCAACGTATCTATAATTTTTTATTGTTCCATGTTGTTATATTATCAATCTTGGATGTTTTATAATCATTTTATAGCCATTTTATATCATTTTTTGGTACTAAGCTATTGACATAGTGCCAAGTGCTAGTTGCTGTTTTTTCCATGTTTTTTACATTGTAGAAAATCAATACTAGACGGAGTCCAAATGCCACGAAACTCCACAGAGATTTTTTATGGGCTAGAAGGAACACAACGGGCCCTGGCTGCGCCTGGGGGGTGCCCCGAGGGGGGCACAACCCACCAGGGCGCGCCAGGAGGCCCAGGCACGCCCTGGTGGTTGTGCCCACCTCGGGTGCCCCCGGACCGCCTCTTTGCTCTATAAATACCCCAATATTCCAGAAACCCTAGAACAAGCGACGAAATATTCATCCAGCCGCCGCAGAGTCCAGAACCACCAGATCCAATCTTGACACCATCTCGGATGGGGTTCACCACCTCCATTGGTGACTCTCCGATGATGCGTGAGTAGTTCTTTGTAGACCTTCGGGTCCGTAGTTGGTAGCTAGATGGCTTTCTCTCTCTCGCTGAATTCTCAATACAATGGTCTCTTGGAGATCCATATGATGTAACTTTTTTGCGGTGTGTTTGTTGGGATCTGTTGAACTTCGAGTTTATGATCAGTTATATCTTTTTATATCCATGAAAGTTATTTGAGTTTCTTTGATCTCTTATATGCATCATTGCTTATAGCCTCGTATTTCTTCTCCAATATTTGGGTTTTGTTTGGCCAACTTGATCTTTTTATCTTGCATTGGGAAGAGGTGCTTTGTGGTGGGTTGGATCTTACGGTGCTTGATCCCAGTGACATAAAGGGAACCGACACGTATGTATCGTTTCTACTAGGATAAAACGATGGGTTCTATCTCTACATAGATAGATATTGTCTACATCATGTCATCGTTCTTATTGCATTACTTCGTTTCTCCATGAACTTAATACACTAGATGCATGTTGGATAGCAGTCGATGTGTGGATTAATAGTAGTAGATGCAGGTAGGAACTGGTCTACTAATCTTGGACGCGATGCCTATATAATGATCATTGCCTGGATATCATCATGATTATTTGAAGTTCTATCAATTTCCCAACAGTAATTTGTTTACTCGCCGTTTGCTATTTTTCTCGAGAGAAGCCACTAGTGAAACCTACGGCCCCGGGGTCGTCCTTCTCATATATTTTCCTTTACGATCTACTTTTCTCTTGCATTTATTTTCAGATCTATTGAACTAAAAATACAAAACTACCTTGCTGTGTTTTATTTCTATTTATTTTATTTGCGATCTATCTATCAAATTACTACAAATTTATCTCACGTCCGTTTGCCTATCTTGAGGCGCCGTACCCCGGAAGGGATTGACAACCCCTTTAACACGTCGGGTTGCGAGGATTTGTTATCTGTGTGCAGGAGTTGTTTACGTTGTGTTGCTTGGTTCTCCTACTGGTTTGATAACCTTAGTTTCTTATCCGAGGGAAATACCTACCGCCGCTGTGCTACATCATCCCTTCCTCTTTGGGGAAATACCGATGTAGCTTCAAGCGACATCAGCGCGGTATGTTCAATCTCACCCTAAATCGGCTGGCATGGCCTACTTTCCTGAACATATTCTAAATATTACTACATTTGGATAAAAGGTGCCACATGCACCATATACGTCAAAGGGGATTTCCCCTCTTTTGATTACTCTCATATTTCGATGACATCATGTTTACCCTATCTGTTTAATTATAATTTTTTGTCCTTCGATTTCGACTGCTGTACACTTCTTTCAATTTGGGCCCATATTTGCATGTTACCATATTATCTTTAACAATCCTACCATTTTCTGCAGCACGTCCCTTGCTATGCAACATAATCTGTAGTGCACAATCTTTCCCTTTACATAAATCAAGACTGCAGGGATGTCATACTGCACACAAACCATGGATTTACAATCGTTGCTACTGTAAGACTTGATGAACGTGGTGACCCCTATTTTGGCACTGGCTTTTGGAGAGAAATTGCTAAGTTTTATGAACTACAAGCTGGCACTGGAATTGCACTACACATAAAAGGGCCTGGTCATGAGATATATGGTAACTTCCCCGACGATATCATCCGTCCAGACTTTGTTCGAAGTAAGTTTTCTTTTCAACTATCTGCATGTTGACTTACCCAGCAATATCAAATGAATTGTGTAGTATTTAAGCAACCAACTGTTATTCCCTTTTCTTACTATATTCCTACCTAATAACTTCTAGTTACCAATACACTTTTCTATTGCCCTGTTTTAACTAAATATTCCCTGTACTCCCATTTCTATCAGAAAGCGCCGCTGACAAGGAGACTCCGGAGGTGGAGAACAGGGCTGCCAACAAGTGGAGGTGGGGCGAGCTAGAACCGCAAGTGACTCCAACGGGCCTAGACTTCATCAGCAACCTCCCCGATGATATGTTGGCAGTCATCATCTCCCTCCTCCCAATCAAATATGGGGCGCGGACAACCGTCCTTTCCCGACGGTGGCGCCCCCTATGGAAGTCCAGCCCTCTCGACCTCATCGACACCCACGAGCTCTGCCATGACTATCGCAAAAGCTTGGATGCGTTCTCCAAGATCCTCGGCAGTCACCTTGGCCCAACCAGAGGCCTTAGAATGGGCAAGTTCCGTTCCAACGGCAAGGACCGAGCCAAGCTTGACGACTGTTTCCGGCCCCCGCCCTAGATCAGCTCAAGGAGCTCACTTTAGATGATGGGCATATGCAGTCGCTGCCAACGTCCGCACTCCGCCTCCCGCCATGCTGCGCGTCGCCAAGTTCAGGAACTGCCATCCCCCCTAATGACGCGCCCGCTCTTATTCTACCACGACTGAAGCACCTCGAGCTCGTCGTCGTCTTCCTCTCAAACGGTGACATGGAGCGCCTGCTCCGTGGCTGTACTACACTCGAGTACCTTCGTCTTCAGGCGATCAATGGGTTGAGTACCTTCCACATCACGTCCATGACTCTCTGGACTATTTATGTGTGTTGCTGGTGTGGCAGGAAGACATCACAAGATGTGTACCACGGTATGGTCATTGAGGACACACCTGCACTTGAGAGATTACTTGTAGTTGATCAAGAAGGTCCAACAAGAATCAATGTCATTTCTACGCCGAAATTGACAATGGTGGGCTACTCGTCTGACAAATACTCTGAACTTGCTATTGGATCCACACCCGTTCAGGTACAACAGCTGTCTTCTACATCTCCTTCTACAAATTAGCATTATTTCTAATTTTGAAGATGTTTGTTCGTCTGTCATTCAGAAAATGATTCTGACAAGCTTGACCCCGAAACTGCGCACAGTGAAGGTCTTGCCACTAGAATCTATCGGCCCCAGCCTGGAGCAAGTTGTCAATTTCCTGAGATGCTTTCCATGCGTGGAGAAGCTATATATCGAGGTGATGTTCCTTTCCTGTTAAATGTTAACCATAAGGGAGTTCAATTTGTGACACCTTTTTCCAAGTTTACAATGACAATGTACTATAATTTCTGAAGGATTCTTTTGGAGGATTGCAGTACATGCATGTCCCCCCATATTGGTTGCTTGATGCATATGGTTACAATCAATAAGCATTTCTCCTTTGGATTCATCTGTACTAGTTTTCTTAGGGAACTTTTCATCCACTCCAACCTCTTGTGAAGAAGGCTACATTTTTCTAGAATGTAATCAAATGCCCATGTTAATCATGTCCGATCGAAGATGGCATGTTAGTGCATTTTACAAATCCTACAAACCAAATAGGCATGTAGTAATGTTCAAAACTGCATGTACGCACTAACACGTTTTCTTCTTCTGCAGATAAGATTAGGCCCAGTGGTGGATAATGTGATACAATATAACAATCACGTCGAATGCCTAGATCTGCATCTCCGAGAAATTACTTTGAACTCCTACCGAGGGACCTTACCGGAGATTATATTCGTCAGGTTCTTTGTTCTCAGAGGAAGGGTGCTGAAGGAAATGAGGTTTGCCCTACATTTATTTCGCAAAAATGAATGGTTTGTTGATCAGCGCTGGCGCCTGCGACAGAATGGAATAGGCTCCAAAAATGTTGAATTTCAGTTTAGAACTTCAGATGACAGAGTAATTGGAAGTCATCATGTCAACCCCATACATGACTTCTCAGTGGCTGACCCCTTTGCATAAATTGTGAGGTTTCGAAACGAGACTTAGAAGTGGTAATATTAGTTTGAACCTCTCTGATATCCATGTTCAGTGGATCAACGCAAGTGTTTGCAGTTGATGAGCTGAATTTCATTTCTAATATCAGTTTGAACCTTGTAATCTTCGAATTTGAGCCATATAACTCTGGAATTTGAACCTTGTAATATTTTGAGCTTTTGTGGTACAATCGTTGAAATGGCATCGTATGAGACTCGTATATTGGTGGCACTATTTTCACCTTAATATGCAATGGTCTTAGATTTTATTAACCATTCTCGAATCTGTTTACCTTGTCGATGTCACAGCACACGATCTGCATAGCTAACTCCACTGCGATCTTCGACATTATTGTACACGATTGGTTTCTTCCACCGCGTGCCATGTAGAGCGCTGAATTAATTATCACACTCGAGTGTCCATCATCACCGTTCTATGTAACTTTGACCTTATCACGCACGGGTAAACTTATGACTGAAGTCATTCCACACACTTTGTTTTACAAAGCCTTTTGCCAATAAACACCCACGATTTGTCCCTCCTCTAGCCGATGGGTGGCCAAACTAGCCGGGCGGGAAGCTTGCACGGTAGCGCAGGAACAGGCTCACTGACGATACATTTGGCGCCTCTTCAAGCCCACACGTGCGGTGCGGTGTTGTCAAGCATGCACTGGAATCCTTCGCTATGAACGTCGTGACAAGACGTGACGATTACAGGCCGGCCGGCCCCCATTTATTACAGTGGCCATTTAACCCTTGCGTCTCTTCAACCTTTCAATCGTGCCCCACCATTGCAAGAAGCACACCCACCACGAGAAATCCTTACAGGGTATCCTGCGCAGCTCCAATGGCGCTCCGAGCGGCTGCTGACGACGAGCAGCAGTTCACCATGCGTGCCGTGGTGGACACCCACAGAAGGTTCATGGACCTCTCGATGGTGTACACCAACGACCTGGTCTGGGTGGAGCACACCATCCACATCATGGAGTTGTTGCTTGTAGAGCAGAAGTACAAGGTGGTCGGGTTCGACCTCGAGTACACCCGCGCTCGTGCCAGGTCTCGTCCCAAGGTCGTCGTCGCCCAAATGTGCGTGCGCCACCACTTCCTTGTCTACCACTGCTGCCTGGACACAAGGCCTTGCGAGCGTTTCTCCAGGTTTGTTAATAGCCCCCACTACATGTTCGCCACGGTGGACATCACCAACGATGTAAAGGCGCTCTAAAATTTGGGCATCGCCTGCCAGAATCTTGTCGACATCCAGGGCCAATACAAGATCTGGGGTAGCAAGGAGCATGAGAAGGACTCACTGGTTCACCTCGCCGAGGCCATCATCAACCCCTACTACAGAGACATGAATGATTCGTGCAACAAGGACAAGCGTGCCTGGCACTCAGCCTGGATGGAGAAACTCGACAAAGCTCACGTCGTGTACGCGGCCAAGGAGGCGTACACGAGCTATGACATGTACAGGCGAATCGTTGACGTGAGGAAGTGCCTCCTTCCCCAAAACGGCCAGGGATCCAGCCGGAAGCAGAGCAATGGCAAGCGTCGTCACAACAATAGGTAGATCATTAGATCCTCATTTCTCCTAGTTTAGTATGCATGTAATTGCTTACTTTGGTGTGTGGAAATTTTATGTGTGTAGTCACTTGTGTAATTGTATGCTTAATTTGGTTATGCAATGCAGTCTTTTTAAGTATATATGTTGATGCTCTGTAGACAGAGCGTAGATATTGTGCGGACAAAGAAAATCACATCCCACATGGACTAAACAATGGAACCTGTCGGTGATGTTTTCATCAATCACTCACAATTGTATACCAGCAATCGTTTGCTCACAACACACACGGCTTGTTAGCAGCAATTGTCTGTGTTGTTATCGGTCTTCGCACACATTTCTGATTACAGACCTGTTTGCCTCGTATCACACACATCTTGGTAAGTTGAACAGTTTATGTTCTCTTGTCTCAACGCAAACAGTTCATTCGAGTGAACCACATGCCGTAAATCGCACACACCTTGATCTGGCTGACCGTTTCTTTTGTGTTGCCTAATCACAAACAGTTCATCCGAGTGAACCGTATGTTGTACATCACACACACCTTCATCTGGCTGCTCGTTTCTTTTGTTCCTCCTCATCGCAAACAGTTAATTGAACTGAATTGTATGCCCTGCATTGCACATGCAACTAAAATCTGAACCGTGTTTGATGCATCCTCCGTCGCAAACGATTTGCACCTTTTTTGACGGTTTTTTACACCACTGTTTGTGATTATTGCATCGCACACAGTTTCGTCGAAGGGTCTCTGATCGTAGTGTCGCGCTAGCAGCATCCTGTGGTAGTGGGTCGAGCTATCTTTGTTACCATTCCCATCAAGAAAAACCAACCGTCAGGGCACGAGACATAGGGTTGTTACGTCCGCTAAGAGAGGCCTGAATTCGTTAAACACTGAGTGTTACACCTGCTGAGGGATACCTGGATTAGGGGGTCCTCGAGTGTCCGGGCTATTTGATATGGGCCGAACTGATGGGCCGTGAAGATACAAGCAGAAGACTTTCCCACTTGCCTGGGTTGGACTCCTATATGCGTGGACGGCAAGATTGGTGTCCGGATATGTTATTTCCTTCCCCCACAAACCGACTCTATACAACCCTAGGCCCCTCCGGTGTGTATATAAACTGGATGGTTTAGTCCGTAGAGGCTATCAGAATTCTCATAGGCTAGACATCTAGGGTTTAGCCATTACGATCTCGAGGTAGATCAACTCTTGTAACCCCTATACTCATCGAATACAATCAAGCAGGACGTAGGATTTTACCTCCATCAAGAGGGCCCAAACCTGGGTAAACATTGTGTCCCACTTGTCCCTTGTTATCATCAATCCTCAGACACACAGTTCAAGACCCCCTACCCGAGATTTGCCGGTTTTGACACCAACATTGGTGCTTTCATTGAGAGTTCCATTGTGTTGTCAATAGAAGGATCGATGGCTCGCCTTATCATCAACAACGATATCACTTCTGGAAGGAGCCTAACTTCGGGACAGGTCCTCCAGCTTGGGGGTTTCATCGTGGGCACCCGCACGACCGCCAAACCGACGGCGCCCCCCCCCCCCCCGCGATCACCAGACATCACCTCCGCATCGGCCTCGAACACTCCAAAAATATGGATCAAGCGGACGTCTCGTCCTTAAACGAGCTGCTAGATTGCATCGCTGCCCTGGGGCTTGCAACGGATTATGATCGGATCGGGCTCAAACCCGATCAGAGGGAAATCAATTCCCTGCCGATCACCCATCTGGTAGTGGTCGTCGAGGAACGAGCCAAAAACACTTCTTCCCCTAAGTTAAAAACTAGCTATGTTCGGATCTCTGAGCCCCTCGAGCCTGGCACCCTCCCTCGGGATGAGACTTCATGTCCTCCGAGCTCAGGGTCGGACATAGGGCCCGGAAAGCATTTAGATCTTCCTGGACCCAAACTTGTGACCTCGGAGATTTTTCAAGCTACGGATTCAATCCTAGGTCGGGATACGGGACCTTTCCTTCAAATAATCGGCGTAAAAGGGTGCTCCGCGACCTCGTCGAAATCAACCAAGTACCCTCAATGAGCCCTTGGAACGATGCAGCGATAACTTTCACCACTGACGACGAACCAAGGGCCCGATCTGTTCAGGCACCAGCTACCTTGGTCTTAAACCCAATTGTGGATGGCTTTCGACTCACCAAAGTGCTCATGGACGGTGGAAGCGGGCTTAACCTCATCTACGAGGACACGCTCGACAAAATGCAAATTGACAAGGCCCGCATCAAGCAAAGTAGTACCACCTTTCGAGGCATCATCCCCATTCGAGAAGCACGATGTTCGGGGAAAATCGAGCTTGATATAGTATTCGGCACGCCTGAAAATTACAGGTTAGAAGAGTTGCTCTTCCACGTGGCTCCCTTCAATAGCGGATATCACACCCTTTTGGGGTGGGACGCTTTCTCACACTTCCAAGCCATACCTTATTACGGGTACATGAAGCTTAAAATGTCGGAGCCCAATGGAATAATCACAATTACAACTGATCCGGATAAAGCAGTCCGCGCCGAAAACAAAACCGCATCCTTGGCCCTTGAGGCTCTATCTAAAGCTTTTGCGGCCGAAGAACTAACCACCCTGCGATCCACGGTGGACAAGGATGATGTGATTCTTGATAAGAGGCCCAAGTCCACCTCTTTCAAACCAGCAAATGAAATAGTAAACTTTCAAGTACACCCGACGGATCCTAGCAAAATAGCATCCATTGGAGCATAGCTGGATCCGGTGATTGATGCCGCCCTACAAGCATTCTTGCGTGAAAATTGGGATATCTTTGTCTGGCACCCTTCGGACATGCCCGGGATCCCACGCAAACTGGCCGAACACAGCCTCAACATAATCAAGGGGGTCAAACCGGTCAAACAAACGCTGCGGCAATTTCCGAACCCAAACGACAAGCTATGGGGGAGGAGCTAGCCAAGCTACTCAAAGCCGGGTTCATCAGAGAAATCAAGCACCCGGATTGGCTAGCCAACTTGGTCATGGTGCCAAAAAAGGACAAGTCTTGGTGCCTCTGTGTCGATTTCAAAGACCTCAACAAGGCCTGCCCCAAAGACCCTTTCCCATTGCCCCGCATTGACCAGATTATTGACGCAGCCGCGGGACATGACTCATTGTGTTTCCTCGACGCGTACTCCAGATACCATCAAATTAGGATGAAGGAGTTTGACCAGGCCGCAACGGTGTTCATTGCCCTGTACGGGCCTTTCTGTTTCAACACTATGCCTTTCGGGCTTAAAAATGCCAGTGCCGCTTACCAACGCATGATTCAAACATGTTTGGAAAAACAAATTGGCAAGACAGGGGAAGCATATGTGGATGACGTGGTCATCAAAAGTAAACACGCCGAATCATTGGTAGATGATCTCCGCCTCACATTTGATAACCTTCGAACATATGACATACGGCTCAATCCGAAAAAATGTGTTTTCGGCGTTCCAGCCAGAAAGCTGCTAGGGTTCATTGTCTCCAATAGAGGAATTGAAGCAAACCCAGCCAAAATCCGAGCCTTGTCACAATTGGCCATGCCAACAGACTTAAAGCAGGTCGAAAAACTAGCCGGGTGTGTGGCAGCATTAAGCCGCTTCATCTCCAGATTAGGAGAAAAAGCATTGCCGCTTTATAGACTGCTTAGACGCATCGACAACTTTGAGTGGACGGATGCAGCTACAGCTGGATTGGAAGGAATAAAAACCTTATTAGCAGGCAACCCAATCCTAAACGCCCCAAGTTTTGGCGAGCCTATGCTCCTTTATATATCCGCAACTCACCAGGTAGTGAGCGCCATACTCGTGTCGAGCGAGAGGAAGAGGGACATAAATTCCCCATCCAGAAACCAGTATACTATGTATTGGCAGTCATTACACCATGCAAATCTTGATACCCTCACTATGAAAAGATAGCTTACGCCGTATTTTTGGCACCCCGCAAGCTCCGATACTATTTTCAAGAGTGTTCGGTCACGGTGGCATCCGAAGTACCACTAAATGACATTATAAATAATAGGGATGCCACCAGCCGCATAGCTAAATGGGCCATTGAGCTCTTCCATTTGAAATAACATACAAGCCGCGCCGAGCTATTAAATCTCAGGTGCTGGCTGACTTCGTCCCTGAGTCGACGGAAGCCGAGCTCCCTAAAGTGTATAGGCCATACTCCAACTAGATCATGTACTTCGACGGCTCTAAAATGCTAGCCGGACTGGGGGCTGGTGTCATCTTGACATCCCCCAAGGGGGGCACAGTCCGCTACGTGCTGCAAATCATGTATACGGACTACAATAACGCAGCCGATTACGAGGCACTTCTACATGGTCTCCGAATGGCTGTCTCCATGGGCATACAATGGCTAGAGGTGCGCCGTGATTCAAACCTCACAATATCCTAGATAAATGGAGAGTTCGATGCAAAAGATAAAAAAATGGTGGCGTATTGAAACGCCATATTAAAAATATCGGTCCGGTTCGAGGGGCTTGAGTTTCATCATGTTCTCGAGACAGTAACCAGGCAGCGGACATCCTTGCTCGAATGGGCGCCAAGCGTGATCCCATCCTGCCTAATACCTTTGTGGAAAAGCTCTTTAAGCCATCCGTGGTGTGGCAGGACGAGAGCAGAAACACTAGTCTGGACCTGATCATAACCCCAGCAGCCGAACACAATACGGATATCATCGGGGGTTTGGGTACCGAAATAACACCCTCCGCCCATGAAATCATGGTTTTTATCGCTCCATGGACTGAACCCTTCATGTCCTACCTTTGTAGGCAGGAGCTTCCTGATGATCAAAATGAGGCCCGTTGCATAGTTCGACGTTCTAAAGCCTACAAAGTTCACGAAGGTGAACTATACAAGAAAAGCACTACTGGAGTCCTCCAGAGGTGCATCTCTGAAGAGGAGGGACGACAACTCCTAGCTGAAGTACATGCTTGTCTAGCCGGCCATCATGCCGCAGCTTGGGCCCTCGTAAGCAAGGCCTTCCGTATAGGTTTCTTCTGGCCAACGGCCCGAGCAGAGGGACAAGCCCTTGTGCAACATTGCGTGGGATGTCAGCTCTTCGCCAATCAAAGTCATATGCCTCCCACTGCCTTAAGAACAATCCCCATCAGTTGGCCTTTTGCGGTTTGGGGGCTAGATATGGTCGGACCCCTTAAAGGGGGAAGCCACAAGAAGAAATATTTACTGGTTATGGTGGATAAATTCACTAAGTGGATAGAGGCCAAACTAGTAAAAACGGCTGAAGCAGGGCCAGTGATCGACTTAATATCCGGCGTGGTACACCATTATGGTGTCCCACACAGTATCATCACTGATAATGGCTCCAATTTTACAACCGATGAGGTGAAAAACTGGTGCGCTAACTTGGGCATTAAGCTCGACTATGCATCCGTCTAGCACCCTCAAACAAATGGTCAGGTTGAACGGGCCAATGGCCTGATAATGAGCGGCATTAAACCCAGACTGGTGCACTCCCTACGGGAGTCAGATAAGCACCAGGTTGAGGAACTAGATTTCGTGCTCTAGGGGCTGCGGACAATGCCTAATCGAATGACCGGATACACACATTTTTTCATGAGTACGACGCAGAAGCTGTCCTACCCTGCGACATTATTCATGACTCACCTCGAGTGTGCATGTACCAAGAGAGACAAGCCGAGCTCGATTGGCAGGACGACCTAGACGACCTTGAAGATGAGCGTGATATTGCACGAGCCCGTTCCGCATTTTATCAACAGAGGGCTAGGAGATACCAAAGCAGAGAAGTGCAGGCCAAGACTTATAATGTCGGCGAACTCGTTTTGTGCCTCCCAGAGAAGAAGAAGGATAAGCTCAAACCAAAATGGGAGGGCCCCTTGATCATAGATGAATTTCTCACGGGACGAGCCTATCACCTTGAGTCGAATCCATGGAACGCTACTCGGCTCCGACGATTCTATGCATAGTTCAGCCGCACCTTTTTTAGTTTCCTTTTTTCTCCTCTTCCTTTTTTTTGTTTTTATGTACATCCCAGGGTATGTTCGGATATGCCGAACTATTAGGGGTACACATCTTTAAATGTATACACTACAAAAAAGAAGACACTTCCGAGATGATACGTGTTTGTCATAGTAGGTCATATTTTCTGTCATGCATGTACATCCATGACGATTTTATGACAGAATCAAGATAGTCATACCTCTGCTGTCGTAGAAGTGTTCCATGACATTACCAAAATTATCATCACAGAAGTTTCCACTTCCATGACGATAAATGGCGTGTCATGAAACTGGTTTCGTCAAGGGTGACCGACATGTGGCATCCACCATAATGGGTCACCGTTAAGCTATCGGGTCCGGTTTCGGATCCGATAACCCGTTAACAGCCCGGACCAATGGGGATTTTCCATGTGTAAAATTCTCACTGGCCGGAGGAAACACGTGTTGGCTCACCATTGGGACAGATGTCATCCACTCATTGGACAGGAGGCGCCTATGATAGGTCAACACATGGCACGGCCCAACAGTGGCCTATTTCGATGAAAAAGGCCGGCCCAGTAAAAATTAGCAGGCCAGGCCATATAAGGCCTACTTGTGTCAGGTCCATTTAAGCCCACGGCCCATACGAGATGTGCCAATTCAGCCCGTCAACGGCCCGTTAAAGATTTGACACCATTGCAGCCCATCGTCAGTTCGAGCCCATTAACATCTCGCTATATATTTGGGCTCAATATCGGCCCGATGTGATTTCGGCCTGTTAATGGCCCATTCAAGGGATGGGCCAATTTTCAGGATGTACATCTTTCGGCCTTTTAGCGACCCATTTATGTGTTGGCCCAATTTCCGTCCCAGTGTGTCTTTCAGCCTGTTGACGGCCCATAATTGAGTTGGGCCATTTGTAGTCGGACCTTAGTTTTGGCCTTTTAGCGACCCATTTAAGTGTTGGGCCAATTCCCGGCCCGGTGTGTCTTTCAGCCTGTTGACAACCCATAAATGAGTTGGGCCATTTATAGTCGGACCTGAGTTTTGGCCTTTTAACGGCCCATGCTCTTCATGGTCCAATACCAGCCCGGTTTCTCTTTCGGCCTGCTAAAGGCCCACAACACAGTTGGGCCATTTACTGTACGACCTGACTTTCGGCCTCTTAGTGGCCCATGCTCTTCATGGTCCAGTACGAGCCCGATGTCTCTTTCAGCCTGCTAAAGGCCCACAGTATAGTTGGGCCATATGTAGCCCGACCTTAGTAACGGCCTGTTAACGGCCCATGAAATCAAATGGGCCCACCTGTCGCCCGCTTCGATGTCGGCCTGTTAACGACCCGGGAGGTAAGAGGGCTGACCATTAACTTTCGGCCTGGTAACGGCCCATTAACTTAATGGGCCCACTAAAGTTCATACATGTCTTTAGGCCCAATTAGATAATTTGAGCCCATTACGACGAGCAATTATGCACATGACCAAAACCGATCAAGCAAAGGTACGGAATACAGGGAAAAACGTTGCACATCCAGCATATATTACAGGAAATTACATCCACTGGGCAATCAAAGATTGATGCCAGTGCAAATAAATGAACAGAACCTAACGATCTACAACGTCACAATCGTAACCTCATCGCGGATGACGCCCATAAGCATGTGGGCAAGTTCTTGCTACGTTGCTACACTGTCTCTGAAAACATTGATCAATTGTTGTTGCGCATGAATGTGCACCTCTGGTTCCTCCACCATTTCCATCATTGCTTCAGCCATTAATCGGTTCCAAACATACATTTTTTCTGTTGCATTCGAGACAAAGGAAAATGAATAGATTCAGATGGCGATTTTGGCAGGCTTGTATTATTGACAGTGGAGAGTGTCTCGACCACTTCATCATAACATAAATTAGGAGGGGAACCGAACAGATTAATCATGAGTTATTGCCATATTACCTGGCCTAGATTTATTGCAAAGAAACAATGGGGTTGCCTTGCTGTTTTCAGAGTTTGTCTTCTTATCTTCAGCAGCCTGCACCAAATTAACACACTAGCATTGCTATCATTGGCAAGGTCAGATAATAGGAAAGCAACATTGACACAACGAATGTTTGGGCAACTAGCCTACACCAAATTAACACAATATGGCACAGCTATCGTCATCCAGGTAAGGTAATACGAAAGCAACATTGACAAAATGAATGAATGGGCAACCAGAGCACCACTACAATTCAGTAATGTGCATGATATGAGATAGTACACTCATGCAGCTCAGTAAGGAAAACTACCAGGCAGTTTTCCTTACAAAAATCAACATTGGCGCCTTTAACATTTTTCTACAACTAATTTTAGATCAGATAAAGGTTGGATTCACGCAGATTAACAAAATACATGCTGATGTAAAAATATAGTGATATTCAACAGGTACTTACATCAGCATTGGAGCATAGAGAATTCCCGCTAGATATTTTCCTCGAATATGATCCCAATGGAGGAAGTCTTCTATCGTTTAACCTTATTTTCTAAAAGAGAGATGTGTAAGAAACATGTAGAAAATATTATCAGAATGCTATAAAATTTCATGATGCGAGGATACGCACATGCTTCTTAGAATGGACTTAACATATTTTTGCTGGACTGGAGCGGACTAGTTCTTTGGCCACTGGAATCTGCTTATTATCAGTGGGAGTTGGGTTTCTCTGTGCTGGAGCAGTTGAAAGGATCGAGAAGAGGTGTCTAGAGGGGGGTGAATAGACTCTTAGTAAGAAAAGTTGCAGTTTTTAATTTCTTATGAGGTGGAGTTTTAGCACAAGTTTAAACATTCACAATACATATCAAGCAAGCATGACAAGAGTATATGAGCAGCGGAAAGTAAATCATGCAATTTGCAAGAATGTAAAGGGATGGGATTTTAGTGTGCAAACGCAATTGGAGACACAGAGATTTTTGGCGTGGTTCCGATAGGTGGTGCTATCGTACATCCACGTTGATGGAGACGTCAACCCACGAACTGTAACGGTTGCGCGAGTCCACGGAGGGCTCCACCCACGAAGGGTCCACAAAGAAGCAACCTTGTCTATCCCACCATGGCCATCGCCCACGAAGGACTTGCCTCACTAGGGTAGATTTCACGAAGTAGGCGATCTCCTTGCCCGTACAAACTCCTTGGTTCAACTCCACAATCTTGACGGAGGCTCCCAAGTGACACCTAGCCAATCTAGCAGACACCACTCTCCAAAAGGTAATAGATGGTGTGTTGATGATGAACTCCTTGCTCTTGTGCTTCAAATGATAGTCTCCCCAACACTCAGCTCTCTCTCATAGGATTGGATTTGGTGGAAAGAGGGTTTGAGTGGAAAGCAACTTGTGGAAGGTTAGAGATCAAGATTTATGTGGTAGGAATGGAATATCTTGACCTCAACACAAGTGTAGGTGGTTCACTCTCAGAAAATGTGTGTTGGAAGTGTAGGCATGTTCTGATGGCTCTCCTCACGAATGAAGAGTGGGTGGAGGCGTATATATAGCCTCCACAAAAAATCTAACCGTTACACACAAATCACCAAACTCGGTGGGACCGAATCAAAAAACTCGGTCAGACCGATTCAGTTTATAATGTGACCGTTAGGCATTTCGGTGGGACCGATATGATCAACTCGGTAGGACCGATGTGCTAGGGTTAGGGTAAAGCCTCATCTCGATTTGACCGATTACACAAACTCGGAGGGACTGATTTGGGTAATAAGCAAAACAAAGAGTTGGCCAAGCAAACTCGGTGGGACCGATTGCGTATCTCGGTGAGACCGAAATTATTGCAATAGGCAACAGAGAGTTTGCAAGCCCATCTCGGTGAGACCGAGATCCCATCGGTGAGACCGAATTGATTAGGGTTTTGGCAATGGCTATGTCAAGTGAACTCGATGGCGCCGGATAGGAAATTTCGGCGGGGCCGAGTTTGACTTTTGGTTTGAGACATATGTGGATGTGAGAAAGTGGTTGAGGGCTTTGGAGCATATCCCTAAGCACTTTGACCAAGCAAGCCATTAAGCAACACCTCATCCCCTTTTAATAGTATTGGCTTTCCTATGGACTCAATGTGATCTTGGATCACTAAAATAGAAAATGTAGAGTCCTGAGCTTTGAGCTTGAGCCAATCCTTTGTCCTTATCATCTTGAAGGGGTTCCACATCCTCTAGTCCACGCCACTCCATTGTTGAACTTATCTGAAACATACTAGCTGAAAACATTAGTCCAACAAGAGATATGTTGACATTAATTACCAAAATCAACAAGGGATCACTTGTGCTTTCAATCTCCCCTTTTTGTTAATTGATGACAACATACATCAAAGCTTTAGATAAAGATATAGAGAATAACCAGTAAAGCTTTGGAAAGACATGTATGCATAGGCTCCCCCTATATGTATGCAATCATGCAAATATGGAGTATAGGAGCATGTGAATGCATAAGCATGAGAGAGTAAGAAATGTGTTACATGTATCTTGGCTATATGCATCAGAGCAAAAGATGTGATTATAGGAAATGTACCTTCATGCTCATGAGTCCTTCTTGCAAACAGTATGTACATCAGCAAGAAATCCTCATGCACATGAGTGTGATGCATATACTTACCTTGTGGTCTTGAGTTGGCTTAGGAAGGAATGAACCTGAGTAAACAAGGTTAGATAACGCAGATACATCTACGAGCCAGAGCAAATAAAAGAAACCACAAGAGTACCAAGACTGGGATGACATGTAGAGAGTGAGTATTGAGTACTCTATTGGATGTAGACATGTCCCCAAAGGTAAAACATATGCAATGAATTCAAAGATTTCCTTCCTTAGATGTCTTGCCCCCCTGAATCTTGTATGAGAGATGCTGGGAGAAGAGAGGGAACTGAAAAGAAAATCAGAGCAAAGAAAATTAGCAAACATGAACATGTCTTTTCCCCTCTAAAGACATGTGAATTCTCTCCTCTTTGAATACCAAGCATCTGGGGCTTTTGATGTGATTTCTCTCTTCCCCCTTTTGAAGAATTAAGCTTTGATGTGATCTCTCTCTCCCCCTTTGACATCAATTTCCAAGAAGGGTTCTTCTGGAGTGTGAGTCAAAATAGGTTTGGTCCTTGAGTCATAGAGCAAAGCAGCATATAGAGTGTGATGCTGGTAGAGGATAAGAATCATCAAGTGGAGCTGGAACAAAAATGCAGGAACAAGTGGCAAATGGACTTTTCTGCATTGAAATCGGTAACGCCGAGTTATCTACTTCGGTGGCACCGAATGTTGGGGAACGTAGTAATTTCAAAATTTTCCTACGCACACGCAAGATCATGGTGATGCATAGCAACGAGAGAAGAGAGTGTCGTCCACGTACCCTCGTAGACCGTAAGCGGAAGCGTTATGAGAACGCGGTTGATGTAGTCGTACGTCTTCATGATCCGACCGATCCAAGTACCGAACGCACGACACCTCCGAGTTCAGCACACATTCAGCTCGATGACGTCCCACGAACTCACGATCCAGTAGATCTTCGCGGGAGAGTTCCATCACCACGACGGCGTGATGTCGGTGATGATGATGCTACCGACGCAGGGCTTCGCCTAAGCAACTCTACGATATGACCGAGGTGGATTATGGTGGAGGGGGGCACCGCACACGGCTAAAAGATCAACTGATCAACTTGTGTGTCCATGGGGTGCCCCCTCCCCCGTATATAAAGGAGTGGAGGAGGGGGGAGGGCCGGCCTCTATGGCGCGCCCTGGAGGAGTCCTACTCCCACCGGGAGTAGGATTCCCCCCTTCCCTAGTTGGACTAGGAGAGAAGGAAGGGGGAGAGAGGGAGGAAGGAAAGGGGGGCTCTGCCCCCCTCTCCTAGTCCAATTCGGACAAGAGGGGGAGGGGCGTGCGGCCTGCCCTGGCCTCCTCTCTCTCTCTCTCCACTATGGCCCAATAAGGCCCATACACTTACCGGGGGGTTCCGGTAACCTCCCGGTACTCCGGTAAAATCCCGATTTCACCCGGAACTATTCCGATGTCCAAATATAGGCTTCCAATATATCGATCTTTATGTCTCGGCCATTTTGAGACTCCTCGTCATGTCCGTGATCATATTCGGGACTCCGAACTACCTTCGGTACATCAAAACACATAAACTCATAATATCGATCGTCATCGAACGTTAAGCGTGCGGACCCTACGGGTTCGAGAACTATATAGACATGACCGAGGCACGTCTCCGGTTAATAACCAATAGCAGAACCTGGATGCTCATATTGGCTCCTACATATTCTACGCAAATCTTTATCGGTCAAACCGCATAACAACAGACATTGTTCCCTTTGTCATCGGTATGTTACTTGCCCGAGATTTGATCGTCTGTATCTCAATACCTAGTTCAATCTCGTTACCGGCAAGTCTCTTTACTCGTTCCATAATACATCATCCCGCAACTAACTCGTTAGATGCATTGCTTGCAAGGCTTATAGTGATGAGCATTACCAAGAGGGCCCAGAGATACCTCCCCGACAATCGGAGTGACAAATCCTAATCTTGATCTACGCCAAATCAGCAAGTACCATGGGAGACACATGTAGAGCACCTTTATAATCACCCAGTTACGTTGTGATGTTTGGTAGCACACAAAGTGTTCCTCCGGTATTCGGGAGTTGCATAATCTCATAGTCATAGGAACATGTATAAGTCATGAAGAAAGCAATAGCAATATACTAAATGATCAAATGCTAAGCTAACGGAATGGGTCAAGTCAATCACATCATTCTCTAATGATGTGATCCCGTTAATCAAAATGACAACTCATGTCTACGGCTAGGAAACTTAACCATCTTTGATTTAACGAGCTAGTCAAGTAGAGGCATACTAGTGACACTCTGTTTGTCTATGTATTCACACATGTACTAAGTTTCCGGTTAACACAATTCTAGCATGAATAATAAACATTTATCATTATATAAGGAAATATAAATAACAACTTTATTATTGCCTCTAAGTCAGTAATCTAGTTCACATCGCCATGTGGTTAATACCCAAAGAGTACTACGGTGTGATCATGTTTGCTTGCGAGAGAAGTTTAGTCAACGGGTCTGCCAAATTCAGATCCATATGTATTTTGCAAATTTCTATGTCTACAATGCTCTGCACAGAGCTACTTTAGCTAATTGCTCCCACTTTCAATATGTATCCAGATTGAGACTTAGAGTCATCTGGATCAGTGTCAAAACTTGCATCGACGTAACCCTTTACGACGAACCTTTTGTCACCTCCATAATCGAGAAACATATCCTTATTCCACTAAGGATAATTTTGACTGTTGTTCAGTGATCCACTCCTGGATTACTTTGGTACTTCCCTGCTAAACTAAAAACAAGGCACACATCAGGTCTGGTACACAACATTGCATACATGATAGAGCCTATGGCTGAAGCATAGGGAACATCTTTCATTTTCTCTCTATCTTCTGCAGTGGTCGGGCATTGAGTCTGACTCAACTTCACACCTTGTAACACAGGCAAGAACCCTTTCTTTGCTTGATCCATTTTGAACTTCTTCAAAACTTTATCAAGGTATGTGCTTTGTGAAAGTCCAATTAAGCGTCTTGATCTATATCTATAGATCTTGATGCCCAATATATAAGCAGCTTCACCGAGGTCTTTCATTGAAAAACTCTTGTTCAAGTATCCTTTTATGCCATCCAGAAATTCTATATCATTTCCAATCAACAATATGTCATCCACATATAATATTAGAAATGCTACAGAGCTCCCACTCACTTTCTTGTAAAAACAGGCTTCTCCAAAAGTCTGTATAAAACCATATGCTTTGATCACACTATCAAAACGTTTATTCCAACTCCGAGATGCTTGCACCAGTCCATAGATGGATCGCTGGAGCTTGGACACTTTGTTAGCATCCTTTGGATCGATAAAACCTTCAGGTTGCATCATATACAACTCTTCTTCCAGAAATCCATTCAGGAATGCAGTCTTTACATCCATTTGCCAAATTTCATAATCATAAAATGCGACAATTGCTAACATGATTCGGACGGACTTAAGCATCGCTACGGGTGAGAAGGTCTCATCGTAGTCAACTCCTTGAACTTGTCAAAAACCTTTTGCAACAAGTCGAGCTTTGTAGACAGTAACATTACCGTCAGCGTCAGTCTTCTTCTTGAAGATCCATTTATTCTTGATGGCTTGCCGATCATCGGGCAAGTCAACCAAAGTCCACACTTTGTTCTCATACATGGATCCCATCTCAGATTTCATGGCCTCAAGCCATTTCGTGGAATCTGGGCTCATCATCGCTTCCTCATAGTTCGTAGGTTCGTCATGGTCAAGTAACATGACCTCCAGAACAGGATTACCGTACCACTCTGGTGCGGATCTTACTCTGGTTGACCTACGAGGTTTGGTAGTAACTTGATCTGAAGTTACATGATCATCATCATTAGCTTCCTCACTAATTGGTGTAGGAGTCACAGGAACAGATTTCTGTGATGAACTACTTTGCAATAAGGGAGTAGGTACAGTTACCTCATCAAGTTCTACTTTCCTCCCACTCACTTCTTTCGAGAGAAACTCCTTCTCTAGAAAGGATCCATTCTTAGCACCGAATGTCTTGCCTTCGGATCTGTGATAGAAGGTGTACCCAACTGTCTCCTTTGGGTATCCTATGAAGACACATCTCTCCGATTTGGGTTTGAGCTTATCAGGATGAAACTTTTTGACATAAGCATCACAACCCCAAACTTTAAGAAACGACAACTTTGGTTTCTTGCCAAACCACAGTTCATATGGTGTCGTCTCAACGGATTTAGATGGTGCCCTATTTAACGTGAATGCAGCTGTCTCTAATGCATAACCCCAAAATGATAATGGTAAATTGGTAAGAGACATCATAGATTTCACCATATCTAATAAAGTACGGTTACGATGTTCGGACACACCATTACACTGTGGTGTTCCAGGTGGCGTGAGTTGCGAAACTATTCCGCATTGTTTCAAATGAAGACCAAACTCGTAACTCAAATATTCTCCTCCACGATCAGATCGTAGAAACTTTATTTTCTTGTTACGATGATTTTCCACTTCACTCTGAAATTATATGAACTTTTCAAATGTTTCAGACTTATGTTTCATCAAGTAGATATACCCATATCTGCTCAAATCATCTGTGAAGGTCAGAAAAGAAGGATACCCGCCGCGAGCCTCAACACTCATCGGATCGCATACATCAGTATGTATTATTTCCAATAAGTCAGTTGCTCGTTCCATTGTTCCGGAGAATGGAGTCTTAGTCATCTTGCCCATGAGGCCTGGTTCGCAAGCATCAACTGATTCATAATCAAGTGATTCCAAAAGCCCAGCAACATGGATTTTCTTCATGCACCTTACACCAATATGACCTAAACGGCAGTGCCACAAATAAGTTGCACTATCATTATTAACTTTGCATCTTTTGGCTTCAATATTATGAATATGTCTATCACTACGATCGAGATTCAATAAACCATTCATCTTGGGTGTATGACCATTGAAGGTTTTATTCATGTAAACAGAACAACAATTATTCTCTGACTTTAAATGAATAACCGTATTGCAATAAACATGATCAAATCATATTCATGCTTAACGCAAACACCAAATAACATTTATTTAGGTTCAACACTAATCCCGAAAGTATAGGGAGTGTGCGATGATGATCATATCATTCTTGAAACCACTTCCAACACACATCGTCACTTCACCCTTAACTAGTCTCCATTCATTCTGCAACTCCAGTTTTGAGTTACTAATCTTAGCAACTGAACTAGTATCAAATACTGAGGGGTGGCTATAAACACTAGTAAAGTACACATCAATAACATGTATATCAAGTATACCTTTGTTCACTTTGCCATCCTTCTTATCCGCCAAATACTTGGGGCAGTCCCGCTTCCAGTGACCAGTCCCTTTGAAGTAGAAGCACTTAGTCTCAAGCTTAGGTCCAGACTTGGGTTTTTTTCACTTGAGCAACTTGCTTGCCGTTCTTCTTTAAATTCCCCTTTTTCCCTTTGCCCTTTTTCTTGAAACTAGTGGTCTTGTCAACCATCAACACTTGATGTTTTTCTTGATTTCTACCTTCACCGATTTTAGGATCGCGAAGAGCTTGGGAATTGTTTTCGTTATCCCTTGCATATTATAGTTCATCACGAAGTTCTAGTAACTTGGTGATAGTGACTAGAGAACTTTTGTCAATTACTATCTTATCTGGAAGATTAACTCCCACTTGATTCAAGCAATTGTAGTACCCAGACAATCTGAGCACATGCTCACTGGTTGAGCTATTCTCCTCCATCTTGTAGGCAAAGTACTGTCAGAGGTCTCATACCTCTTGACATGGGCATGAGTATGAAATACCCATTTCAACTCTTGGAACATCTTATATGCTCTGTGGAATTCAAAACATTTATGAAGTCCCGGTTCTAAGCCTTAAAGCATGGTGCACTTAACTATCAAGTAGTCATCATACTGAGCTTTGCCAAACATTCATAACGTCTGCATATGCTCCTACAATAGGTCTTTCACCTAGCGGTGCATCAAGGACATAATTCTTCTGTGCAGCAATGAGGATAATCCTCAAATCACGGATCCAATCCGCATCATTGCCACTAACATCTTTCAACATAGTTTTCTCTAGGAACATATCAAAAATAAAACAGGGGAGCTAAACGCGAGCTATTGATCTACAACATAGATATGCTAATACTACCAGGACTAAGTTCATGATAAATTAAAGTTCAATTAATCATATTATTTAAGAACTTCCACTTAGATAGACATCCCTCTAATCATCTAAGTGATCACGTGATCCATATCAACTAAACCATGTCCGATCATCATGTGAGATGGAGTAGTTTTCAATGGTGAACATCACTATGTTGATCATATCTACTATATGATTCACGCTCGACCTTTCGGTCTCCAATGTTCCGATGCCATATCTGCATATGCTAGGCTCGTTAAGTTTAACCCGAGTATTCTGCGTGTGCAAAACTGGCTTGCACCCGTTGTATGTGAACGTAGAGCTTATCACACCCGATCATCACGTTGTGTCTCAACACGAAGAACTGTCGCAACAGTGCAACTCAGGAAGAACACTTATACCTTGAAATTTAGTGAGAGATCATCTTATAATGCTACCACCGTACTAAGCAAAATAAGGTGCATAAAAGATAAACATCACATGCAATCAATATAAGTGATATGATATGGCCATCATCATCTTGTGCCTTTGATCTCCATCTCCAAAGCAGCGTCATGATCACCATCGTCACCGGCGCGACACCTTGATCTCCATCCCAGCATCGTTGTCGTCACGCCAACTATTGCTTCTACGACTATCGCTACCGCTTAGTGATAAAGTAAAGCAATTACATGACGATTGCATTTCATACAATAAAGCGACAACCATATGGCTCCTGCCAGTTGCCGATAACTCTGTTACAAAACATGATCATCTCATACAATAAAATTTAGAATCATGTCTTGACCATATCACATCACATCATGCCCTGCAAAAACAAGTTAGACGTCCTCTACTTTGTTGTTGCAAGTTTTACGTGGCTGCTACGGACTGAGCAAGAACCGTTCTTACCTACGCATCAAAACCACAACGATATTTTGTCAAGTATGTGTTGTTTTAACCTTCACAAGGACCGGGCGTAGCCACAATCGATTCAACTAAAGTTGGAGAAACTGACACCCGCCAGCCACCTGTGTGCAAAGCACGTTGGTAGAACCAGTCTCGCATAAGCGTACGCGTAATGTCGGTCCGGGCCGCTTCATCCAACAATATCGCCGAATCAAAGTATGAAATGCTGGTAAGCAGTATGACTTGTATCGCCCACAACTCACTTGAGTTCTACTCGTGCATGTAACATCTACTCATGCATAAACCTGGCTCTGATACCACTATAGGGGAACGTAGTAATTTCAAAATTTTCCTACGCACACGCAAGATCATGGTGATGCATACCAACAAGAGAGGAGAGTGTCGTCCACGTACCCTTGTAGACAGTAAGAGGAAGCGTTATGAGAACGCGGTTGATGTAGTCGTACGTATTCATGATCCGACCGATCCAAGTACCGAACGCACGACACCTCCGAGTTCAGCACACGTTCAGCTCGGTGACGTCCCACGAACTCACGATCCAGCAGAGCTTCGCGGGAGAGTTCCATCAGCACGATGGCGTGATGACGGTGATGATGATTCTACCGACGCAGGGCTTCGCCTAAGCACCTCTACGATATGACCGAGGTGGATTATGGTGGAGGGGGGCACCGCACACGGCTAAAAGATCAACTGATCAACTTGTGTGTCTATGGGGTGCCCCCTGCCCCGTATATAAAGGAGTGGAGGAGGGGGAGGGCCGGCCCTCTATGGCGCGCCCTGGAGGAGTCCTACTCCCAGCGGGAGTAGGATCCCCCCCTTCCCTAGTTGGACTAGGAGAGAAGGAAGGGGGAGAGAGGGAGTAAGGAAAGGGGGGCCCCGCCCCCCCTCTCCTAGTACAATTCGGACCAGAGGGGGAGGGGCGTGCGGCCTGCCCTGGCCTCCTCTCTCTCTCTCTCCACTATAGCCCAATAAGACCCATACACTTACCGGGGTGTTCCGGCAACCTCCCGGTACTCCGGTAAAATCCCGATTTCACCCGGAACTATTCCGATGTCCAAATATAGGCTTCGAATATATCAATCTTTATGTCTCGACCATTTCGAGACTCCTCATCATGTCCGTGATCATATCCGGGACTCCGAACTACCTTCGGTACATCAAAACACATAAACTCATAATACCGATCGTCACCGAACGTTAAGCGTGCGGACCCTACTGGTTCGAGAACTATGTACACATGACCGAGACACGTCTCCGGTCAATAACCAATAGCGGAACCTGGATGCTCATATTGGCTCCTACATATTCTACGAAGAACTTTATCGGTCAAACCGCATAACAACATACGTTGTTCCCTTTGCCATCGGTATGTTACTTGCTCGAGATTCGATCGTCGGTATCTCAATACCTAGTTCAATCTCGTTACTGGCAAGTCTCTTTACTCGTTCCGTAATACATCATCCCACAACTAACTCGTTAGTTGCATTGCTAGCAAGGCTTATAGTGATGTGTATTACCAAGAGGGCCAGAGATACCTCCCCGACAATCGGAGTGACAAATCCTAATCTTGATCTATGCCAACTCAACAAGTACCATCGGAGACACCTGTAGAGCACCTTTATAATCGCCCAGTTACGTTGTGACGTTTGGTAGCACACAAAGTGTTCCTCCGGTATTGGGGAGTTGCATAATCTCATAGTCATAGGAACATGTATAAGTCATGAAGAAAGCAATAGCAATATAGTAAACGATCAAATGCTAAGCTAACAGAATGGGTAAAGTCAATCACATCATTCTCTAATGATGTGATCTCGTTAATCAAATGACAACTCATGTCTATGGCTAGGAAACTTAACCATCTTTGATTTAACGAGCTAGTCAAGTAGAGGCATACTAGTGACACTCTGTTTGTCTATGTATTCACACATGTACTAAGTTTCCGGTTAACACAATTATAGCATAAATAATAAACGTTTATCATGATATAAGGAAATATAAATAACAACTTTATTATTGCCTCTAGGACATACTTCCTTCACCGAATTGGTT
The DNA here is from genome assembly GCF_018294505.1 of Triticum aestivum. NCBI lineage: Eukaryota > Viridiplantae > Streptophyta > Magnoliopsida > Poales > Poaceae > Triticum > Triticum aestivum. Next base: position 206,112,164 of record NC_057799.1, read on the forward strand.
CTGTTTGACCGAACTTGACAGACCGGTGTGACCGAGTTCAACAAAGAGAGAACACTTGTCACCTCAGCTCACTAAGCAAATAAGATCTCACAAAGATTTGCAAGGAATTAACTGAAAGATTTGCAATGAATTGGATGCAAGAAATGTAGAACAAAACAGAGAAAAGAAAATCTAGATGAAGTTTTTTTTTGATAAAGGAAAAGTGAATAAATATGTTAAGGAAAAATGCAAAAGCTCAAGGAAACACTAGAGAACTTCATCTAGAATTGGGCGGTGACAAAGTCACCTATGTTAGAGTTTATTGACTAGGGAGTCAAGTGAGAACACTTGATCATAAGTCGTACTCATTGTTTAAGCTCAAAATGGGGTTACCATTTTTCGTGTAAGCATTTGATGTATTCACATCTTGTTGAGTTGCTTTGACCTATGACTTGAGGTAAAGCTTCTCTAAGATGGAATGACATACCTTGGGTGGTGGTGTTGATCTTAGTCATGTAGTTGAACTTGTGTGGGTTGCTCGAGGTTGATGTAGCTCATAAAGAGTTGGGAGCACCACTTGGAAGTGAGTTCATCTACCTACATGGGTTAGTTTTGCAAGGAAGAGTACTTGTGTATCCAAAATGACAATCATGAAATTTGATATATAGAATTTGTCAAAGGATATGTTGAAGGGTTCCAAGCTTCCTTGTCTTCAACCACCATTGTGTAGAGACTTGGTGATGTAGAGATTGCTCAAGTTGTAAGTGAGTTGCAATCTCATAGATTTAGATTCATCCAAGTACCTACAAGGGTTAGATAGCATGCAAGGGTGCAAGAATATCCAAGATATATGATCATTATCATAAGAGAAGTACAAGGGATTAGTCATAGGCTCATGCCTTGCATGTATCCAAATGGAGTTCCTACTCCAAATTTGAAGCATCAGTGATGTTCAATTCACCTCTTAAACGGCAAAAGACTTTCTCATCAAGCGGTTTGGTGACTATATCCGCCAATTGCTTATCGGTACGAACATGCTTAAGATCAATGTCCCCTTTAGCAACATGATCTCGAATGAAGTGATGACGAACTTCAATATACTTAGTTTGAGAATGTTGCATGGGATTGTGAGCAATCTTAATAGCACTCTCATTGTCACAAAGCAGTGGAACATGTTTCACATTGATCCCATAATCTTTAAGAGTTTGGGTCATCCAAAGTAACTGAGCACAACATGAACCGGCAGCAATGTATTCCGCTTCGGCGGTGGATAAGGATCCCGAGTTTTGTTTCTTGGAGGACCAAGACACAAGAGATCTACCAAGAAATTGACAAGTACCCGAAGTGGACTTTCTATCAACCTTGTCTCCGGCATAGTCCGAGTCGGAATAGCCAACAAAATCAAAAGAGGACCTCTTAGGATACCAAATGCCAAAATTTGGTGTATGTATTAAGTATCTCACTATCCTTTTCACAGCCTTAAGATGACATTCTTTGGGGGTCGCTTGATACCGTGCACACATGCATACACTTAGCATAATATCGGGACGGGAGGCACATAGATATAACAATGATCCAATCATAGAGAGGTAAACCTTTTGGTCAACCGATTTGTCGTCCTTGGTCAAATCAAGATGTCTACTAGTTGGCATGGGAGTTTTCATACCTTTGCTTTCTTGCATGTTGAACTTCTTGAATAAGTCCTTGGTGTACTTTGTTTGAGAAGCAAAGGTGCCTTCCTTAGTTTGCTTGATTTGCAACCCAAGAAAGAACTTGAGTTCACTCATCATAGACATCTCAAACTTCTTTGACATTAGCTTTCCAAACTTCTCACTAAAATGAGGGTTAGTCGAACCAAATATGATATCATGAACATAAATTTGGCATACAAATAATTCACCATTAACCCTTTTAGTAAAGAGAGTAGAATCTACCTTTCCAATCTCAAATCCTTTCTCAATAAGGAACTTGGTCAAGCATTTATACCACGCTCTAGGAGCTCGTTTAAGACCTAAAGAGCTTTGTGAAGTTTGTAAACATTGTCGGGTTTCTTAGGATTAACAAAGCCGGGAGGTTGTTTAACATAAACTTCCTCCTCAATTTCACCATTTAGAAAAGCACTTTTAATGTCCATTTGGTATAAGGTGATATCATGGTGATTAGCATAGGCAAGTAAGATGCGGATGGACTCAAGTATAGCAACGGGGGCATATGTCTCACCGTAGTCCATACCTTCGACTTGAGTGTAGCCTTGGGCGACGAGACGAGCTTTGTTGAGGACGACTTGACCATCTTCATCTTGCTTGTTGCGAAACACCCATTTGGTACCAATGATGTTGTGGTTGTTGTCGGGCTTCTCGACCAATGTCCACACTTGATTTCTCTCAAAGTTGTGTAGCTCTTCATGCATGGCGTTTATCCAATCCGGATCTTCCAATGCTTCTTCAACCTTCATAGGTTCAATGCTCGAGATGAATGAATGATGTTCACATAAATTAGCCAAACGAGTTTTAGAGCGAGTGATTCTCCATGTTTGAATATCATTGAAGATTTGTTCGACGGGATGATCTCTTGAGACTCTTGCTCGAACTCGTGGGAGCTTTTGCTTGGGTCGGAGTGGAACATCCTCTTCATCATCTTGTCCTTCTTCTTGGCCTTCTTCGTTGTTAACATTGTCGTTCTCTTGTCGTGGTGGGGAAGGAGGTTGATGAGGTTCATCTTTGTGTACTTCCTCGTTTTCTTCATCTTGATGTGTCCCACTTGTGGATGCTTCCATGTCAACTCTTGGTTCACCTTGTCGTTTGCTAGAAGCTTCCACTTGGACGGATGAGGTACTCTCCTTCACCTCCGTTGGTCGAATCTTTCCAATAGACAAGTCTTGGATTGCTTCCGAAGGGTCTTTATCTCCTACATCAATTCGCAATTGCTCTACTTGCGAGCCGTTAGATTCATCAAACTTCACATCTACCGTCTCTTCAACCTTTCGGGTGAAAGTGTTGTAGACACGGTAAGTGTGAGAGTTTGAGCCATAACCAAGTAGGAAGCCTTCATGGGATTTAGGAGCAAATTTAGAACGACGATGCTTATCAAGAATGTAGCACTTTGAGCCGAATACTCGAAAGTATCCAACTTGGGGTTTGTTACCGGTGAGGAGCTCGTATGCCGTCTTGCCGAGTAGCTTGTGAAGATACAAGCAATTTGTTGCATGACAAGCTGTCTCAACCGCTTCCGCCCAAAAGTGTTTCGGAGTCTTGTACTCATCAAGCATCGTTATTGCCATCTCAATAAGAGTTCAGTTCTTCCTCTCAACAACTCCATTTTATTGAGGTGTGTACGTAGCCGAGAACTCATGTGAAATCCCTTCTTCGTCAAGAAAGATGTCCACATTTGTGTTCTTGAACTCCGTTCCATTGTCGCTGCGAACCTTCTTGATCTTCACTTCAAATTGATTTTGGGCCTTCCTAGCAAAGCTCTTGAAGATATTTTGGACCTGCGATTTATCATTAAGAAATAACACCCACGTAAATCTTGAAAAATCATCAACTATGACTAGACCAAATGAGATACCACCGAGACTCTTGTAAGCATTGGGACCAAAGAGATACATATGAAGTAGCTCGAGCGGTCTTCTTGTGGTCATAATGTTCTTCACGGGGTGACTTCCTCCAACTTGTTTTCCTACTTGACAAGCACTACAAAGTCTATCCTTGTCAAATATAACATCTTTTACTCCAAGGATATGATCACCTTTGATAAGCTTATCAAGATTTCGCATGCCCACATGGCCTAACCTTCTATGCCACAACCAACCTTTCAAAGATTTAGCAATAAAGCAAGTTCTAGGTTGAGCCTTTTTAGTGAAATCAACAATGTAAAGATCACCTCTACGGATACCGGTAAAGACCATTTTATGATTATCCCTATGAAACACTTGGCAATCTACTTCAGTAAATAGGACATTGAAACCAAAGTCAGCAAGCCTAGATACGGAAAGTAAATTGTAGCCAAGAGATTCAACGAGCATAACATTTTGTATGGAGCTATCATGTGAGATGGCCACCTTACCAAGGCCAACCACCTTACCCTTTGAGTTATCACCGAAAGTGACATACTTTTGAGGGCCGTCGTTTTCAGCAAGCTCATGGAACATATCTTTGTCTCCGGTCATATGATCAGTACATCCACTATCAAGGACCCATTCCTTTCCTCCAGCCATGTAGCCGCGAAGATTAGCCATAAGACCAAAGTGTCTCATCGCATCATCAAGATCATAGTCACTATCATCATTCTCATCATAGTATCCATGTTCAACATCGTCATGTGATGGATCAATTTCTAGAGAGAGTGATTCATTAGAAGTATGACCGTAACAATGTTCATCTCTATGAATCCTAATGACTTCGGAAATGATATTGCTAATAATTCCAACATCTCCTTTGGCACGCATGATATCACGAAGCTCAAATAGGCACTCATCAAACTTAGGATCACTAGTACTCATCCTATTCAAGGCAATAGACTTATGGAGAATCTCATCTAGATTTTTCAAGGAATAATTTGGGAATCGTTCCTCTAGAAATCTCCATATGGTGTAAGCACAATCTAGAGCAGGTAAGCTAGCAATCAAATTTTTAGGCAGTCCTTTTACAATAAGATTGATAGTTCTAAGATTGCGAATCATGTCAAGATCCTCATCGGGTGTGAGATGCAAAGGATCAACAAAGCGAGCACAAGGAGTAGTAATGTACTTGGTTAAATGATATTCATTGAAAATCTCAAGCATCTCATTTTACCACTCATGAAAGTACTGTCCATCAAGTATAGGCACTCTATGTCTAAGACTCCCCAATGTAGACTCATCCATCTTCCTCCAAAGGTGTTTAAACCAAACCAATGGAGACCAAAGCTCTGATACCAATTGAAAGGATCGAGAAGAGGTGTCTAGAGGGGGGTGAATAGACTCTTAGTATGAAAAGTTGCAGTTTTTAATTTCTTTAAGTTGAAGTGGAGTTTTAGCACAAGTTTAAACATTCACAATACATATCAAGCAAGCATGACAAGAGTATATGAGCAGCGGAAAGTAAATCATGCAAGTTGCAAGAATGTAAAGGGATGGGATTTGAGTGTGCAAACGCAATTGGAGACACGGAGATTTTCGGCATGGTTCCGATAGGTGGTGCTATCGTACATCCACGTTAATGGAGACTTCAACCCACGAAGGGTAACGGTGGCGCGAGTCCACGGAGGGCTCCACCCATGAAGGGTCCATGAAGAAGCAACCTTGTTTATCCCACCATGGCCATCACCCACGAAGGACTTTCCTCACTAGGGTAGATCTTCACGAAGTAGGCGATCTCCTTGCCCGTACAAACTCCTTGGTTCAACTCCACAATCTTGACGAAGGCTCCCAAGTGACACCTAGCCAATCTAGGAGACACCACTCTCCAAAAGGTAATCGATGGTGTGTTGATGATGAACTCCTTGCTCTTGTGCTTCAAATGATAGTCTCCCCAACACTCAGCTCTCTCTCATAGGATTGGATTTGGTGGAAAGAGGATTTGAGTGGAAAGCAACTTGGGGAAGGCTAGAGATCAAGATTTATGTGGTAGGAATGGAATATCTTGACCTCAACACAAGTGTAGGTGGTTTTCTCTCAGAAAATGTGTGTTGGATGTGTAGGCATGTTCTGATGGCTCTCCTCACGAATGAAGAGTGGGTGGAGGGGTATATATAGCCTCCACACAAAATCTTACCATTACACAAAAATCACCAAACTCGGTGGGACAGAATCAGAAAACTCGATCAGACCGATTCAGTTTATAATGTGATAGTTAGGCATTTTGGTGGGACCGAACTGATCAACTCGGTAGGACCGATGTGCTAGGGTTAGGGTAAAGCCTCATCTCGATTTGACCGATTACACAAACTCGGTGGGACCGATTTGGGTAATAAGTGAAACAGAGAGTTGGCCAAGCAAACTCGGTGGGACCGATTGCGTATCTCGGTGAGACCGAAATTATTGCAATAGGCAACAGAGAGTTTGCAAGCCCATCTCGGTGAGACCGACATCCCATCGGTGAGACCGAATTGATTAGGATTTTGGTAGTGGCTATGTCAAGTGAACTCGGTGGCGCCGGATAGGAAATTTCGGTGGGGTCGAGTTTGACTTTTGGTTTGGGACATACGTGGATGTGAGAAAGTGGTTGAGGGCTTTGGAGCATATCACTAAGCACTTTGAGCAAGCAAGCCATTAAGCAACACCTCATCCCCTTTTAATAGTATTGGCTTTCCTATGGACTCAATGTGATCTTGGATCACTAAAATAGAAAATGTAGAGTCCTGAGCTTTGAGCTTGAGCCAATCCTTTGTCCTTATCATCTTGAAGGGGTTCCACATCCTCTAGTCCACGCCAATCCATTGTTGAACTTATCTGAAACATACTAGATGAAAACATTAGTCCAACAAGAGATATGTTGACATTAATTACCAAAATCACCCAGGGAGCACTTGTGCTTTCAGCAGTATCTATGAAAACTGGAGTTGGTTTATTATCTCCTGGTGTTTGGATCTTTTACAAAGACCTGGTTTGTAGCCCTTCAGATTCTAACATAGACGTCTTCCCCTTGCATGCCTTATTTAGAAGAATGGTGCTTCAATTATAAAACATGCTACAACAGAGATGGAATAGGTACTAAAGAATAGAAAGGCATGACATATTGACATGTATTCCCACCATCTAGAAATAAATGGATGGGTCTAGGCGTATTTCAGTTCTAGATACATCTAGTTTTATCCATTTCTGTGACATGTAATCCGGGCGGAGGGAGTATGATGTAAGAGCTAGGATACGACAGGACAAAAGTGTAAAAAACACTACTTGAGTGTAAAACATTATGCTAGCGGAATACATACAGAAAAACACTAAGGCAACATATGCGTGTATGATTGGGAAACTAAGATGGCATTGCAAGAGACCACTAGAACAGCACTTCAATGGAAAAAACATGGTATGGTAAACAGATGAAGTACATATTGATGAATAACAATGCATAAGATATTGAGAAGCATGATGTCCAAACTAAGCAGATGACATTGCGATAGAGTAGAATGACAGTACTTGAATTTGAAAACATGTTATCATGAATGGAATAGGTACTGAAAAACAGGAAGGCATGCCATATTTACATGCATGATCAGCAGGCTAAGCACAAGGCATTGCAACAGAGTAGATGCACTCCAGGACATTATATGCATGTTGTACCCATATCAAGGGCCAAGTTAGAGCAAGGACCTTATGGGGTGAATAGGATTCATCATCTTTCTGCAAGTCTTGTGAAGAACTGCCTTTACATGTTCCAACATATTGGGTATCATTGACGTCAAGTTTGTTGGCCGTTACATTGCTCCGTGAGGTTCTTGTGGATAAATCAGTGTGTGCAATTATATCTGACATGCATGGAAGACAACTAGTAGTTAGATTTATGTAATGAGTGCATGTAAGAGACGACATAAATAGTAGGACTGGGGTTAACTAGCAGCAACAGGTCTCAAAAACTAAAGGGAGAACACAGATGAAAGATACAGAATATGTATCGTTTGTACTCGAGATTAACTAGATGGCACACAAAAGTATTAAGGAACAACATAGGTTATACTAGAAGTGGTATAATACTATAATCACCAGCCTGTGGGATAGCATTGGCTGATGGATGATAACTATGGAACAGCGTTACCTAAAGAACAAGTCTCTTAGCTGAACTATGGAACATCGTTAACTCCTGAACAAGACCCGTAAGAGATCAACATGAATATACAGTGAAATGTGATAATCTATTTTCCATGTTTAGATGAATACCAAAGCCATAAATGTTGCACACAAGTAAGATGAGGGTACAACCTCTCTGGCCGCCATCCATAGGAGTGAGCATCATGTGTTAACCTTTCGATGGCCCTGCGGTTGTTGTGGCTGTCCATGTCGGGCACGCACATTCGATGCATGGAACTATTGAGTGGGGACTGTAGCTCACTTCTGGTGTATGCTTCCCTTGTTGGAGCAGCTGCGGTGAGTCGGAAGACGATGTGGCTGAAGATGCAGAAAACACATAATGTTAAGAACGACACATCTCTCTGATCTAAAGAAATACCCTAAGAGATCAACAACAAGGTACAAGAGTGGTCACACGTCTGTTAACTGAAGACTAAATTGGGGTCACACAATTTTATTTTATTTTGGTACAGTCCGATCTACGCCGGATGGCTTGATGGCTGTCTTGTGCCTCCCGGCTGACACTGTTCGGAATCATCCCCGAAGAGCCAGCGACGACGAGCAGAGCAGCCTGCCTCCGCCGTCCGTGGCCCCGACCAAAACCCCCCTCCCCGCCCCACCGCACTGCCATGGTTGCGCCACCCCAGGGCCAATCCACAAAGACTCGCCGTCATCCAGATCCGGCGGCAGTACCTTCAACCCACACAACTCTAAGATAGCCATCTAAGTGTTGCTTCCGCGGCGAATTTGCGCCACCGCACCCTTATGTTAGACACCAGCCACCGGCAGCCTAGGAGCCCTGCCGGCTCGAGGGGTGCTGCTTCCCATTGGGAATCGATTGGCCCAGAATAAAAATTCTGACAACTGACGCCTAAATAAAGTGATTTGAGATGAGGGTGCGACCTATCTGGCGGCCCGGTGAAGTAGGCAGCTCCGGCTACCTAGTCGGTGAGGCCGGCGCGGTTGCGGTGGCTACCGGCGGCAGGGAAGCAGAGATGTCGCGATGGTCGACGGCTACGGGGAAGCATCGTCGGGGCTCTGGCGGGTCCAAAGTTGGAGCCGCTCCGGCGCTGTGAACAACGGCGGGGGTGAATCGGCTCCGGTATGGTTCACACGGCCGTCGTCGAGGCAGCTCCGGCAGCACGGAGTAAGAGGCACATGGCCCAGTGCATGACGGCAAATGGGCTGTGTCTTCGGGATTAGAGAGGAGGGCGGCTGTGAATTTGGTGCGGTGGGGGCGCCATGGAGGAGGAGCTGAGGTTTCGCGGCTCGGGAGAAGGGAGCTTCCGGGGAGAAGGTGATTTGGCGCCCACGAGGTATGAATGGGGAATTGGGAGGGGGAACCATGTCTTACGGACGCATTTGTCTGAAATGTGGGGGGAGTTACAGTTCTACCACTGTCTTTAGCCTTCTCGGCTTGGGTCTGTGTACTGAGGGTCGGGGATAGTAGAGTAACTTTGCTTCTCCCAAATAGTGGGCGCGAGCGATTTCGGGCGAGGAGGGCGTGTTTTGAAATATAGTGGGCGCGAGTGATTTTTGGCGAGGAGGGCGTGTTTTCAAATATAGTGGGCGCGAGCGATTTCGGGCGAGGAGAGCGTGTTTTGAAATAGTGGGTGCGAGCTATTTCAGGCGATGAGAGGGTGTTTTGCCGACCATGGTTTATGAATTATTTGGCACATGTCATTTCGGCCGAGGAGAAGGCGCGCTTGGATGAAGTTATGAACCTACCCTCGATGTACAACGGGCCAATTGATGCGTGTCCCACATAGGCCGGTAATTTCGCGTCTCCCATTTATTTGCTCGGGGAATTCCACCGAGCAGAGGGTGTTTAACGGTTCGTTCAAATTTTGGGAGAACGAGCATCCACGTCTACCTTACCAAGCCGATTCGAATCAATTTTTGAAATATTAGCTTGCCACTTATTTTTTAGATGGAGAGATGATGCTCGGGAGTAATGTGTTTTTACATGCTTGTTGCTAGCGATTTACTATATGACAAATAGTTGACCCACTCAAAAACGGGAATCAAACCCAAAATGAAATATCTCGATTCAATGAAATAGCTCGTTCACCGGGTCAAAATAGTGAACTAAATCCAAAATTGAACACCTCAATCGAGTAGCATGTTGTACAGTATTATAGTACTCCATGAACATGCTAAAAGTCAAATTAATGAACTTGTTTGATATACGCATATCTCCGTTCATGTGTGGATTGCAGACAACATGTTCTCCAATTTAAATATTTGAATGCAAGTATATATTGAAACATGGTTTATATCAGTCTTTGATGCATAAAACGCGACCTCCCCCTCTTCCGGACTCCTGCTCTCTCTCTCTCTCTCTCTCTCTCTCT